>NW_010973443.1:2486009-2505024 GCF_000737465.1 Haliaeetus leucocephalus | reverse complement strand
CCCCCCCCCCCCCCCCCCCCCCCCCCCTTTTTTTTTCCCCTTTCCCCGGGGGGGGGGGGGGGGGAACAAAACCCACCAGACAGGCACTGTGCAGGAGGAAAGGGAAGGCTTTGCATTTAATGAACCCGCTTTGTACTTGGCACCAAGGGTCTGTGTCAGAACCCTTGTGCTGGAGCGCTTGGCAGAGCATTTATTTTTGTGTCACTCTGCTGAAGGTTGTGGACTTTCAAAAGGCTGTCCCCAAATGGTCTTCTAAATGCAAATTTGAGAGTAGTTATTGCCAGCTTCTCTGGGGTCTTCAAAATGCAGCTAAATTGCTCAATGCTAGAGGAAGACTTCCAGGTTAATTTGGGGGAGTAGTTAAGAGTGAGACTTCCACAGAGCATCTCTGTATCAGCACATTCTGGATGAATTTGTTTTCTGGAAAAGTTTGCTTTAAATATACACTGAGGAAACAGTGTTTCTTAATGATTTCTTAATTCAGAAAAGGATCAGCAGTGTCATTCATCTTAGGAATTTAAGTAGATTCAATGGCCTAGGACCAAGTATACTTTACAACATGCTGTATTTCTTCTTATTGAAAATGTTAATTATCTTTTTATAGACAGATGGCACTGGAGTGTAGCAAATGTGTGGTGAACCTGTGCTTGTAAATGTTTGAGTTTTTAATGTGTACAGGTTTCAATTTAAGTTTAATTCTGTTTTAGGATTGTTGTAATGATTGTAGGGTAATTAATTTTACTTATCTTGGGAGTATAGTACACTTGTTTTGGTACATTAAGTTAAAATAAATACTTAAGTTGTATCTTTGTGCTTAATCCTGACAATTTAGAATAGTGCTTAAAACCAAATATCTACCAAATACAGTGTTCAGCTCTTTAGTCTCTAATGATAACCAAGTCAAAATAAGCTTCCAATATGCTGTTCAAATCATAACAGCATATTTTCAGCCTTATGATGGAGAACATAAAAAGTCTTGAATTTTGTTGGTGCTCTGCTTTAGTCATGAAGATCCATGTTTTTGTTCCCTGGTGTCTTTTATTCAAATTAATTGAAATATATTTGATTATTAGACACTCCTGATGTGAATAGGGCAGGTGGGAGACAGTGTCTGAAATGAAAATAACTTCATACTGCTGAAGCAGATTAATTGTCCTTTATGATTACTGTAGGGAAATTACACTATGAAATCTAGGTCCAGAAGTGAGTTTGATTCATTCTTTATAATCCCTGCATTTACTGTTCTTTTTCTATGGTTTTTGTTCACTTTATGGTCTCTAACCTGCCTATTTTTTTTCCTTTGAGTAATTTGCTTTATAAACACTAGTAGTTTATGTAGAAGATAAATGCAATCTGCTAATTTCTTCTAATTGAGTTTAGTTTAATGTAACTTGAGTTATTGAAACAATGCTACAACATTGGGGTGGGAGACAACTTGCATTAAATATTACCCACTGGCTGTGATTTTTTTTTTTTCCCTCTCTTTTGTAAAGACCTAAATGCTGAATTGCAGTGCAGTGATGATTGTTTTCCAAGTTGAGAGGAGGCTTTTAAAACAGCATCTTCCTGCTGCTTGGCTGGTTTTAATTGGATATTTGTTAAACTAGCTATTCCAATAAACAGGATGCAGAAGCCAAAGGAAAGAGTGATCTGTAAATGCCTTATTACAAATACTCTGTTACTATTTGTTGGTAGGCACCAAAGGTGAGATGGGTCTTTGCTGTCTGAACAGCTGGGGCAGTACTTGTTCCTGGATGTTGCATTTTGGGGTGGGGGGGGGGCGCGGGGGGTGGTGGTAGATGTAACTGAGCAAGAGCCCTGTATCTGTGGGTTAAATTAGAATAAATAAAGATTATATTGGCTAGTCCAGCTGGCTTTCCCTTTCCATAGTCCTGTACTTCATATGTATGCAGAAGAGAGCAGATGCACCGCCTTGTTTACCTACACTTCATGTCAGGAAGGTGCTAGCCTCTTCTGTTGGCGCATCAGACCCATCAGAAAGGTGGTAGGTTCAGGCTGGAGCCCTATCATCACCTGGCCGCAGGCATCACTAGGAGCGGACAGTTTTAGGGGTGAGTAGCAATTTGACCTTCTTGGGGCATTTCATTTCCATGTGTGTATTCTGCTGCCATTAGCCGTGGCTTCTGCCTTGGTAGTATATCATACAGTAAAAGCCCTGTATTGTTTCTTTACATGCAGGTAGAAGGGAATAATCCCTCAATTCAAAACACTTACCAAAACTTGCTCTTGTTCCTCATAACCTCTGATTTAAAACAACACAAAACCCAACCCAAAACATTCCCATAAAACAAATCCCCTGCTTGGCCTTGGAGCACTTTCTTGCACAGTCCCACACTCTTGTATCATCACCCTGACCCCCAGCTGAAGGGCTGTAGTCACTTAGCCAAGAGAGAGGCTTGCTTATGGCACTGTAGAGTGTTGATGGGGTGGATAAGACCAAAGTGATGGATTTTTCCCTGTTAGGAGATCTTCCCTTTCTTTCTCATCATATTGTCATGAAACTAAAAGCAGATGCAGGACTGAAAGCCACTGTGTTTGACAAGTACCCCCAGTCAAAAAGCCAGCTCTTTGGGAATATTTAAACTCTGGTAAATATTCTCTTTGTGGGAGTGGCTATTCAGAATTAGAGCCAGAAGGACACATCTGGGGGCCCATAAATACTAAGCAACTTAATGTAATTGCATTGTGCAGTTTCCTTCTCAAAACCTCTCCCAGATGGGCTTAAATCCAGGCACTGTGTAGGCTTAACACCTCTGAAGCTGGCTTCCTACCATGGGTTTTGGTCACTGACCTGTGCAGCAGAAACATGGAGCAAGTCTCATAAAGAGACTCTAAAAAGCCCATATATTTAGATCTGATTGTACTTCTTGCACTCATTGGAGACAAATGAAGTACTTTTTAGAAAATCAGATATTTTAGGTATTGAATGTCCACCCAGGGCTTTTTCTTTTCTGTTCTGGAGATTGTTTTCTAATTATAAAATTAAAAGTCAGCTTTTAAGATCAGCTGAAAACATTATGACAACTGCTTTCAGAAATGTTATTTGGAATTTTTTTTCCAAGTTTCAAGATGTGGGAACTTAAGGTTTCTCATCTTAAATTTTAGCACTTGGATCAGAGGTGGAAAAACAAATCTTGTTTTTAAACTGGACATACCACTTAAGTAATTCTGTCTTCAAAATGAAAAACCTAGCAAATTGCTGCCTGGCTGTTTGCTAGCCATTCAGCCTTCAGTTTCTTAATGTAAAGAAGATAGAGGATCACCTGTATGTGATAGTATTTTATATAACTCTTAGCTAGAAATCCAGTATTTATCTACTGGTAGGTGGCTGGTTCAACTTTTATGCTGTTGAATAAGAATAAAATAATGTTGAATAAGCATAAAATAGGCAGGGAGATGTGATTACACTGGGTTCCTAACCAGTGTAACTTCCTAAGTAAAGTTTATGGGAAGTTTGACTTGTCTCTCCTAGCCAAAGAAGATGCTCAACTCTGCTTGTGAGTAGTGAACTGGAGTTGAAGACCTGTTGAGGGTGTTCTGTGATAAATTCTCTTTAGGTAGAGGGCTAAGCTTTGAATGCTGGTTGGTTCATAAGTATTAATCACAATTAAGTTAATATGAGGTTAAATCCTGCTCAGACTCTAGCTGAGGGAGTGCTATCAGTGACACTGAGGTCTTAGATGATGCTATTGAGACCAAACCAAAATCCCAACTTTCTGCATGATAAAGGCTGCTGTTGATAATTGGCTGGAATTTTGTTTGATAAAATAAGTTTAACTGACAAATACAGAGATTCTTTTGTATGTGGAAAAAAAGCAGATCTTTTTAAAATATTTTGCCTCCAAATACAGTACCTTGATCTAAGCATGCTGCTTCAGAGAATAATTGGTTATTTTATCTGTATAAAATCTATGGACTTGATTCTTGAGGCTTATCCCAGTGAGTGCTACCTCCTTGCATTTGGTGACCTGCAGGAAATGCAGCCTGAGCAGGGACCTCAGCTGGCCGAGAGGGAGGATGAGGTGGCTCCAGGAGACTCTGCAGCTCTGCTGGCAACAAGGTTTTCTTCTCTCAGGTGTAACTTGATGAAAGACATCTTTTTGCTCTTGATAGGCTTTACTGAAACCCCTCAAACAGCCTCTCAGGCTGACACTTGAAATGACTCTACCAATTCTACACATAAAGTGACCAGAAATAATTATTTGAAGACAAATGATATAATTTCAGCCTGAATAACTGAAAGCCTTTAGGTTCTGTTATGAAACCCTTTACAAAGTAGATGGGATTTATGAATAAGTTTGTTTATTTTTCAGGGTTGATAACATTGTCAGTCAAAATGCAATCAAATCTTGAGCTTGGCTTAAAAAAAATTGTATTTTTAAGATATGTTTCAGGGCATTTTAACTTCCCTTCCATACTGAGTCTTTATCACTTGTGGTTTTTTTAAGCCTTCTTTTGTCAGTACAAGAAAAACTTCAAATGTGTAAGAAGTGATGTAAACCTACCTCATAATTCCAGGAGCTTAACCTTTGAGGAAAACCATTCATCTGATAACAGCTGGGCACCTTCATGGCAGTATTTGTTTTATTCCCCCCCTTCTCCATGTCTTAGTATTCACTGAGGGCAAGAGCCAAGCATCTATTCCTTGGTATGCCTGCACACCTTCTCTCTTGGCTTGTCCTACACATCACACCCACGCCCATGCTGCCACCCACCTTGTTGGCTGCAGGACTTGCAGTAACACCATTCTGGTTTTTAAGAGCAGGAAGTGAGAGCCATTGCTTAACTGACCAATATTTTTGTGCATAGAAACCAGGTGGCAGTGCATGTAAAGGTGGTGCTTAAAATCAGGTCTCCCTAGCTCCTTTACACCCAGGAGATATACTTATGTAGTCAAATGTGCCTCTTAAAAACTGAAAGCACATTTCCTTTTCCCACTGTCAGGAGCACATCTTTGTAGAATCTGCAAAGTTGCTTTATTACCCCATCACTAGAGTTTCCTTTAATACTGCCTTTTCCTGTTGCTGTTTGTTTTCTGTGCTACTCCTGTTTTATCCTTCCTCCACTCCATTTATCTAGTTTTGTCATGGGGTCCCACACTTCTGCTTCTTCCGTGATGCTTCTGTATCTGACTCCATTTCCCAGCTGGAACCCTTTGCTCCCTTTTTGTGGGTAGTGAACACCCTGCAGCAAGGACAGTGCTTGCTGCACCATGTTTGCTTTATCCCTAGGATGCTTTTGTGACTCATCTTGTTGCTGCAGGGCAGAATGCCCAACATCACCCCTTTGAGCTGGTAAAGTCTCTGGCCTAGCTCACTTCTGCAGCTGTTAGTCTGCTGCTTGTAAGCCCATTTTGCCCTGGTTTGCAGAGCCCCTCTTGTAATGGGGGTACTGAGCCATCACAAAGTCTCTGAGCTGCTGTAATCCTACTCAGAATAACTGAGCAAGTGTGCCACTGATTTACTGCAAATGGAAAGTAGACCCAGCACAAAATAGGACTGCAGCAAATGTACCAGTAAGCATGCATCAGGGCCTTGCAGAGTAGCACTTAAACAACCAGCATCTACAAAGGATGGTGTAAGATCAGACAGAAAGGGCACAAGTTCTCCCTGTAGTCTTCAACTTATGCAGATGATACAGAGAAGCAGCAGCAAAATGCAGGATTTGGTGGCATGGGCTATCTTGTCTTAGGCTGGCTCCAACCTTGGGCATGTAAACATAACAGCTGGTACTAAAGTGGTGTGTGTAGCAGGGGTGGAGAAGGAGGAAATGGTGGAGGGGGAGGAAATTGCTCTGCCATGGTCCCCTTCCTGAGGGTGCTGGGCTCCTATGCAGGGTGAGCTGTGTGATGCTGAGGTTGCTGCTGCTGCTAGTATCCCGGCTCCTCGTGGAAGGACAGTCTCTGTGCTGCAGCCTGCAATTGTAAGAAATAACTCCACCAGTCTCTGGAGGGACAATGTCCACTCAGGACACAAGGATGCACCAGCCACAGTGGTGCAGGGCCCAAAAGCAGCAACTTAGCACTAAGGATTTCTCCACCATTGGAATCACTCCTGCCTCAACTTGGGCCCTTTCCTGTATGCCTGACGTATGACATGGTGCTGGTGGGGAGAGCTCCTCTCTCCTCTTGAGGTGCCACTGCTTTCGTGGGCTGGTGGGCTCTCTGGTATTGCCCTCAATTACTACTTGAGTTTTCTTCTTTTTTTTTCTTTTTTTTTTTTTTTTGGCAACTTGTGGCAGGTTCAGTCTAACCTCCCATTTCAAACAGTTCTGATTACTATGGTTATGCCTCTAAATCACTGCTGTGATGAGATAAGCTATTTCCTCATTACCTTCTCCATCTAGGACACCTGTTTTACCCTGAGTGCATATGTTCCTCCATGTGTTGCACCAGAACTTCAGTTTTCAGCATTTGGCTCAGTCCTTTGGGCTATGTAGAAGTAACGTATTTTAGTTGTGCATAAACACGATGATTTATATATGTCATGTTGCTGCAGTATGCAGATTTGAGTATGTGTAATAATTTTTTACACTTCGTACTGTAACAGAATTATTCATTTAAACAAAAGCTGATTTAAGTTGTAGCCCTTGACAGAGGAGAAGCAGAGCAATTCTCAGGACTCTTCTTGATAGAACAAGACCTGCTAATGCTTCTATATTTTAAGATGGTAAACCCAGTGCATTAATTGCTATTTGAGTCATGAAGACTAAATACTCCCTATGTTCATCAAACAGACTTTTTAAGAGAAGGCTGCATATTGGATATTGCTCCCATTTACTATGTGTAATACAAATAATCTATCATCTCATGTGGTAGGAAAGAAAGGAAAAAAGATTAGGTGATCTAGTATCATTGTATGGAACATTTATCAGCATGCGTTTGAAATGGATATACAACTTACTGATGCCACCCAGGCCACTTGAAGCTCCTGCTGACAAAAACCTTCTCCATCCCCCACATTACTCTTTATATTTCATTTTTTTATTAAAGAAGAAATGTTTTAGGAACATCTAAAGATATTTAGGGGTAATCATTATTTTCCCTGCAACTCACAAGCATTCTAACTGCTTAGAGGAATCACAACTAATTTTAAAATTATTTGAATAAATTATGCCTTAATTTCCTAATGTTTTGACATCTCAAATCTACCAAAGTATCTGGGAATTTCTGAACACTGGTGGGGTGAAAATTCCATTTCTAGCAAGAGGCTGAATTGTAAAATGGCAATTCTGAATAAAGGAACTATTGTTGATCCAAATCTGATTCTTGTCTCTCACCCAACTGTTTCTCTAGATTGGGATTAAACAAGACATTTGTGTGTTCACTTTCTTTATCAGTTTTGCTGAAAAAACATAGTTCTAGCCTTTTTATGGCAGCAGAGTTACCTAAAGTATATTTGCTTAAATTGCCAGTGCGATTTATCTGCAACTGTAAACTAAACCAAGATATTCTACAGAACATTTTGGATGCATACCTAATAAGGCATGCCAGAAAACATTGCTGTTGAGAAGTCTGCTGCCTATATGAAAATTAATTCAACCTGCTGGTGAATCACTAGGCAGCATAAAATGTTTATTTGAGCAGAGGACTGGACCAATTTGCTGGTGAAATGAAAGACATAGTAAACATTACCTTAATATTGCTTTACAAATGTAATTACTTTGAATGTGTCAGCTTTGACTTCAGGCCCCTTGGCTCCCCTGGGTTCATCAGGTGGAGGCAGCTATGCAGGACGGATGCGTGTGCCAAGCCAGGAGGAAACACCTGCCGTAGCCCTGGGCTGGTCCAGCTTCTCAGGGAAAGGACGGACACATGGGGAGGGAGGGAGGTGGTGGCTTATTTTAGCGATTGCACTAGATTCTCCTGTTCAAGGAAAGGAAAGCCTTTTATTTCGCTGCCTCTATTTGGCTAGAATGATGCTAGCAGAGCTGCACAGAGCTCTTATGGAGGCTGTGATGAGTGACAGTGAAGTCAGTGCCAGCTATAGATTGGAACAGCCAAGTGCTACTAACCACTGCTGGTGCAACTGCAGTATTTTGTGGTTCCTCTGTCCGCATTTGACAACCCAAAACTGTAAGGACAAGTGCAATAGACATTTCAGTGGCTTGTTGCTGTCCTTTGCCTACCATCTTCAGTAGGGCCTTCTTGGTGACACCAGTGATGATGCAACCTGCAATCTTGTTGGCTTCTTGTACTCTTTGGGTAACTCCTGGGGCTCGTTAGGTGCCATGCTGGCAGCTGACTTACAAACTGGTGATGGCTAGAAGCTGCTGACCTTCCATAGCGCATCATGTGGCCCTTTCCATCTCCTCCCACATTGTCACTGACAAGCATGGACCAGCCAGAGGGCTACCGAGGCATAGTACTGCTGCAGTACCAGGAGCTCAGTGATCCTCAAACTGTGCTACAGATTTTATTCACTTTTTCCCTACTGCCAGAGGAGAGGCAGTAGATCCTTGCAAAGAATACTGCTAGGAAGGCATCCTCACCTTTCCTGCATGTTAGTCCCAAACAGTTCCTTAAAAGGCACAACTGCTTCATTAAGCTGACAATGCACCAAAACTCTAGTTTAAGGGTCTGAAAGAAACAATTTCCTTGCACAGCTTGCTTGTATTAGTCCCTGATCAGGTGGTGAGAGACACAGCCTTAGCACCCATCCTTGTTTCAGTGCTGCTGCTCCAGATACTGTACGCGTTGCAAAGACAGACACAAGGACAAGAACTGTCGTGTTTGCATTTTCAAGCATCAAGGCAGCCTGAAGTGTTAATTAAGTTAGCAGTGCCAGCAGACTTTGGGTTATGTTTCCAAAACCCAAAGAGATGCTACTATCATCACCTTATGCTGTGTTACCACAGTAAACTAATAAGCAGTGTCAGACTTTACCTGTTCTCATTTTTACTTCCTCATGTCGCTGATGTCCTTAAATATTCTTTGGAAAGTCTTATGCTTTTACTAAGTTATTTCCTGTAATACTGTGTGCGATGAGTCTGAAACATAGTGAAATAGATTAGCACTTCAGTGTCTCTCATGCAGAAAGAGGCTCTGTTAAAGATGAGGGATGGATCTTCCATTGGAGGACAAGCATTCAAGGTTCTGTTCCACAGTAGGCTACTTGTGTGCTTTGGAAACATCACTTAGAGGCAGATATTTGTATGCTGTCATCACTGCATACTGGTGCCTATATTCTTCTCCCTTTTGAAAAAATAAATCTGTTCTTTGCACACTTCGTTTGTGGCTGTATCTCTCTGCCTTGTTTTTATAGAGGAAGATAGTCACACTCTGTACCCAAGGCATGTTAGAGACAAATACATCAAGGACTGTGAGGTCATCTGATGATATTTTAATAGGGGCTCTATAAGCATTTTAAATAATAGGTTCTATTAGGCTGTGAGACTAAACCGTGTTTCTTTAAAATGAATTTTGATTGTAAAGTCAGTGAAGTAAAAACATGGTACACCCCTCAGAGAGATCTAAAGTACGCTTCAGGAATGAGGGAGGAAGGCTGTTTTATGGTGTTGCAGAAGTACCGTATTAGCTCATTAGGGATTTATGCTGATAGAGCTGCCTCTGGTGACTCTTGTGTGGCAGACCTCAGAAATGCTGGTTTACCAAGCCTTTGCAGGCAGTTTTTTGTGAGACCCTACCACAGGCTTCCATGCTGCTCTGAGGTGTGAGGGGAGCTGCATTGCACCCTGTACCAAGCCACCTCGGTTTGCAAAGTCATTACCAGCTCCAACGCTTACCTGAACTGATAGTGATGTTATGAAGTCCTGCTTCTTTACAAATAGCTGATTTAGTTTATGGCAACAAAATGGGAGCTGTATGGCGTGGCCTTGGCCTGCTCCCAGACAGGTTGGGGAGGGTGGTGTCAGCAGTGTGCCAAATCTTACGAGTGGTGATGAACAAAAAGCAAGCCTAGGTTATGTGATGGTAGTGTACCATCTCATCTTATGTGACAGTGGGTACTGCAACGTCTCATCTTTTACAGTTCACACAAAATAAAAAAACAATCCCAAACATGATTCATCTCAATATATTTAGATATTTCAGTAAATATTGTGATGGTTCTTCTGATTGTTTGGCAATAACTATACCCTGGCCTTGTGGGTTATGTTTTCTTCAAAGTTGGAGTTCATTTAAACCTTTATGAGAATAATATATTAATCACTTGAATGCTGAACATTCACTTTTTATTTGCCATTTTTTACTTTAGCTGCAAAGCTTATTGTGGAACAGGCTGCTTCTCTAAAGCCAAACAATCTTTCCCCATTTCTACCTTCCAGTCCTAGAGTACCAGTTACATGTCCTCACCAGAACCAAACTTGTCATGGGGAGAAAAGGGAAAGGAAAAAAGAAAAAGTAATACCCAAAATCTTAGACTGAAACTCCTTTGTGCAGAGGAGGGTGAAGGAAACCTCATGGCCTGAGGTTTTAATAGTGATTTTGACACTTACTTGGTTTGCATCTCTTGATACTTTTGCCAAACAAGCTTTCTGACTCATTGCAATGTAATTTAAGAATAATGATGGAGAGAAAAAGTTTAAAAGTAGTACTGCAGCTCCACTGCCTCTGTCTAATTAAAATGTGGATAAAAGCCTAACCAGTGGACAAACAGGCCATGCTCCTCCAATTCCTGAATTATCCTGTGATCCAGTCAGATCCTTTCTAGTAGCCTAGTTCCCCCATCCAAACTTCGATACCATTTCACCTGATCATGCCTGCCTCTGTTGGCCCTCCAGGGTCTCCCTCTGTCTCCACACTTACAGTGAAAGCTAAATGGTAGAAGATATTTTCTAGTGCGCTCACTTAGACATTTCTGATTTGGAGGTTTTAGAAGTGGTATATAGAGAGCCTGGCTTCTGAAATAAAATAGGTAACAGTATACTCTTCCATGGAAGATTTTTTCCTGTGGTTGTGAGACCCTATTTATCCTCTCAGATGTGCCTGCACATCCTGTGCATCTTGTTGGCTGTTTGTGAGCCCAAACCGAAAAACAGTAATTATGCAGCCTGGATAAAGCACTGCATTATTGCTACTGACAGTCTTGGAGACGTGATAGAGAAAGCATTTTTTTTCTGAGGAAAGTTTGATGTATTTTCTCTAGAAGAAAAAAAGGCCAAAAAATTTTTCTATACTTTTATTGATTATTAAGTTTTTAATTATCACGTACCACTGAGCACTCAGGTTTTGTGTAGCAAGGTCTGATTTCTGGCTAGGTTATGGCCAGAGGTTGGTTGTTGCTTTCTGTTCTTCCCCCCCTTTCCCCCCCTTCCCCTCTTTTCACATGCAGAGAGAAATTTGAGGGATTGAAATATGTTAATGAGGCAAAGCATTAATTGGTGATCTGCTTAAATTATTAGTAATTCTCATTTCTCACTATAAATACTGTTTTATTGCATCCACATGAACATATTCTTGTTTAGAAAGAAAAACTGTTAAGTGTTACCAAAGGCTATTCCTCCTGCTGAAATCCAATAAGCTTTATCATTGTGCCATCTCCATTACTTTTAATAAAAATTATTGTTTAATTGAAGTCGTGTTGCTACGTCCATGTAAACTGTTTTGGCTGTTATGGAAATCCATAATCTCTCTCATACTACAGACTTACAACTATGTTAACAGCCACCTAATTCAATGTTTGTACATGCACTATTACTCACTGTTGGACAGCATCAGTCCTTGAAAAGGCCGTTAAAAATGTATTTAAACAATACAGGGTAATAAATCTGGGCTATAGTCTTTTGTAGTAGATCAGCTGATATGTCAACAGTTGGGGAGTTCAGTAAATCAGTTCAGCCAAGTGAGCCAGATTAATGCAAGGATTTTAAATACTTTGCTAGCCAGTGAAAACTGAGCCAGAACTGGGTTACAGTACGATCATGTCAACAGCTTCTCCAGAGTCCTGAGGATTTTGTAATAAACAGCAGCACGACTGAAGTACAATTAGGGCATTTGCCTATGTCCTCAGACTGGCCCAAGCAGCATCTATATTCATAAGGACCAGATGCAGCCTTCTACCTAGTGATGGGAGTATTCTGAGGGTTCAGGCAGAAATTAACTTTTCCTCTGGAAATTTTATGTATCATAGCACTTCTATGTGTCAAACCAAAACCAAATATACATTTCCATACATTCCATAGCAAAAATTTATGCCTAGGTATTCTAGCTTAACATATCTTCAGGGATCTCACTTTTTAAATAGGGGGACAAACAATTCCTTCTTAATAAACATTTTGTGTGGGAGCACATGTCTCTCTGCAACACATAAGCAGGCGGATACTGGTAAGTAGAGGCAGCTTCTCAGCTCTTGACAAGGACTGTGGAGGAAGCACTTGGTGGCAGGACGCTGGAGATGAAGGTTAAAAGGAAGAGACTAGATAGGAGAAAAATGTGTAAGCACCTGACAGGATGCACAAATGATGGCCAAGAGGCAGGCTGGCAGTCGTGAGAAGCGGTCAGGGCCAGCTGGGAGATACTCAAGAACAGGTCAATGCACAAACCCTAGCACCCCGGTCACCTGCTGGTATCACCAGGAAAGGCTCAGCTCCTTACCAGCTGCTGTATTTCTCTCCAAGGCTAATGGTACTAACTGCAGTCATGGCTGGTGCACAGGGACTGAATTTCTCAGCTGTTTTCCAACATCAGCGTGTTAAACTAGCTTGCCCATCTTGAATTTTAAACAAAAGTTTGTAACTCCAACTCCACCACCCCAGAAGCTGCTCAACAAATAGTTTTAATTAATAAATTTTCAAAAATAATGAGAGATTTTTGGATAACTTGCAAACAGAGAGAGGCAGTTTTCTCTGCTTATTAATCTATGTTACAAATCGCTGCTGTTATAAAAAACCCAGCTTGACTGATGAAAGTTCATGTTTCACACCTTTTTTGGCAACAAAGGAACAAGCTATAATTTTACTTATTAAACCCAAACTCTGTTTTAATTTTGTTATGCAGAAAGCTTTGCAGTAAATTAATCGTCAGAAGAATTACTGGGCTGCTTTATTTTAAATCAATCTAAGGAGTACCCAGAGGCTTTTTAAAAGTAGGGTTTTTTTTTTCAGAGCACACTAGATTCAGATGACTAAAGAACTATTTACTAAGAATATTTAAAAAAGCATTTGTCTCCCCCCTCTCAGAATAAAACAAACCCCTGCCACATCTTCACGAGGACCCCATGCCCCAGAAAGCAGCAGCCATGACTTGCCTCTTCCCTTGTACCTCAATGAAGGATTTTTTTCATGGAAAATAACAAACAGGGTGTCTTCAGCTGTGTCCATAACTAGCATCTCCATCAGTACCAGGTAATGCTGCTTGGCTACATCTCATAAATCTTGTTGGAAGTCACAGGAGAAGTAGCAGAAGTGCAGCGCCATTGCCTATGGGGAACTGAAAGGAAAGACCCATGCAAACACCAGCACCAGCCGAGCTGCCTGCTCTCCACTTCACACGGTGTCTAATCCAGCCAATGCCAGTCAAGGCAATTTTACTACATATTTTTGCCAGCTATGTGCTAGCAGTTTGATAGCAAAAAATGCCATACTGATGTTCATATTGTCAGTGCACTGGTTGCCACTGACAGGAGGAAAGATATTGCCACCTGGATGTCTCGCTGCTCGAGAGAACAAACACTTGCTGCTTCTCCAGTTTCGAGACTCTGACGTGGCAAATTGTTCTTTTTTTTTCTTCTTTTCTTTTAGATTAGCCTTATTTAATAAAGGATTTTGCTGGATTACTAAATGCAATTGCATTTAGTGATAGTTATATTCCATTTTGCAACGTATTGTAATGTAAGTAGTTAAATATGTAACTAAGCATTTTAAAACATGAAACGGTAAGAAAAATTTTAATTGCAACAGAAAGACTATTGCCTGCCTACGCATTGTATTTGTTTAATGTCGATTTCTCTTCCCGTAGTAGTGAAATGCCACATCCATATTTAAAATCTGAAGTATTGACAAAATCTTCTCAGCACATAAAGCTGTTTTGGCAAAATAAAAGAGTGCCTGCCGTGCTACAGCTATGAAAATGAAACAGCTCATCAATTTATCTAAAAATCTGCCTACAGAAAAGACATTCTCCAGCCTTCAGGAAACCTGATGCTTTTCTCACGCAGGAAGAAATCCTCACCACGCATAAGTTGGTGAGAAACCTCCGCTGACTTCAATAAGGCCAACTGCTATGAGATTGACAGGGCTATCATTATGCTTTAAAATTAACCATATGCACATGCATTCACAAATAGGAACCATAACAGCAGAAAGGCTTAATGTAACAGTTATAAGGGAAGTGAAAAATCCAGAAAGAATATGCTGCAGTTTGAGATTAATGTGTTACAAAAAATCTAATTTTAATAGGCCAAACCTTTAAAAAAATTTTTTCCTTAGCATGTCAAAATGTCACATTTCTTCAGCTGTCAGTAGAGCACTGTTAGAAATGGAGACAGAAGCTGCTGATTGAATTAGCGTGGTTTCTCAGAGACTGAACCAGTATTTATTTTTAAATTACTCCTAAATTATTAGTTACCCACTTAAAAGCATAAGCAAACCTTTGGCCTCACAGCATCTCTATAATCTTTCACAGTATAAAACCAAAAGTTTTCTGATATCTGTAATTACTTACCAAAATAAAGGACTTTTTTGTGTGGCAGTTTTGTTTGTAAATGTTTTATTAAAAAAAAAATAATCTTTCAATGCTATTAGTCAATACATTTGTAATAATACTTAATAAAGTATCATGTAGTAGTAGGTATTTTGGATTCAGGAATGTAATGGTTTTAACTAAATCATCAGAGCTCTGTTCCGCTCCAGTCTCTTCTAAATTGTCATTTTTTTTCCAGAATTTAAACAAACTCATTCTTTGTCAAGGTACGTCATCCTTAAGGCCTTGCAAACTTTTTAGTGATTGAACCAAAACAAAGAGAGAGCTCGGCTTTCTTGATCTGAAGACCACGTTGCTCTTGAACTTAAAAAGGTGCCTGTGGTTTTCAAGCAGTTAGTGGCAAATCAGCAAGAAAGAAATCAGAGGAGAAGAAGGGGCACTTGGAAATCAAAACAGTAAAGTGCACAGTTAGTTATACTGTCTGAAATTGTATTAATCTGATCCAAAGAACTTGCTAGACTGTGGATATTTAATACAATTTGGCTTGCATGGAACATACAATCACAATCGGACAAAAAGGATTTTCTTTTTCTTCCTGAAGTCATCTACAGGATTTACGGAATTCAATTTTCAAGGGTAACATACTGCAGCTCTTTGGATATTGATCAGTTTCCTAAGTCCACAAGGAGATGGAGAAGGGGGGGAGGTGTGGAGGGTTTCAAGGTGTCCTCGTGCCTTCTCTGTTTGTTTAGATACCAGTACTCTCCAGTTCCCCATCCTCCAGCCCTAATGCAGTGTGCGACCTAGAAATCATAAAGAGTTTCTCTTTATTTGTATACTGTCTTTGAGTTTGCTGGGATTGCACCCCTGTTTGTTCTCTGCTGGTAGCCTTGAGGGGGTCTGTCTTCTCAGCTGGTTCCTCCTCACAGTCCGGGATTTTACTGGCTGGGGTGTTGGCAACTGACTCCAAGGAGGTGCCTGTCTCCTCCAGGTGGCTGTAGCCCTTATTGCTGCTGGAAGGCTCAGACTGGGAGCTCTGGGAGTCCGTCCTGGTGAAGGCAGGAGGGGTTGAGGGGGGCGACTCCCCCAGATCCAGAGATTTGGAGTAGCTAGAAGATGCCTTTACCAAGAGGCTGGAGTCCGGGCCCCTGCTGACAGCCAGGGGCTGAGGTGGCTCAGGGAAATGGGGACGACCAGCATCAGGCAAGCAGCTGGTGCTCTGCCGCCTGACAACCAGCTTGTGCCTCTTTGTCCCACAGCCTCCCTCGACCCGGCTGCCGCTGAGGTCGGTCAGACTCAGTTCAAACTCCCCCCGTGGGATTTCCCGGGCTCCCCGCTCACCAGGGGGCCTCTGCCAGCCTCCCTCTCCGTTGCTCGGCGCTGAGGGCAGGAGGGCAAAAGCGCTCAGTGAAGAGCTGACAATAGAGTTGGCTGTGCTGCGCCGGCCCCAGCTCTCCGGCGGGCTGCAGGGTGGGCTGGTGACGGTGTGGCCAGCAAGGGCAGCACGCTCCTGGTAGATGCTGTACACAGCCTCGGCCAGGCTGGGCGGCTGTGGGGGGACGGAGAAGGAGGAACGCCGCGGCGAGGACGCCAGGTCTGGTGGGGAAAGGGAGACACCCAGTCCTGGTGGCCAGGAGCTCTTGGCCAGCATGGCCGCAGCACCCAGGCCTTCACTGCCAGGCTTTAGCTCCAGGCCCCGGGACTGCACGTAGTTGACAAAGCCGTTGAGAGGGGCTGAGGCCGGGGTGCCTCTGTCCTTGGCCCGCAGGCTGTGCGCATCGATGACAGTGGAGTAGAGGTCACGCAGGTTGATGATCTTGGTCTTCTTGTCGCGGTTCTCGTGCAATACCGCATTGGCGCAGATGAAGAGGAAGATGCCGATACCCATGATGAGGGGGCCCAGCACCTTCAGCTTGTCTGAATGCAAGTAGCTCGAGAAAAGACGGAAAAGGAAACCCACGGAGGCCTGGGGGGACGAAGAAGTGGGGGGGGACTGTGGGGACTCCCGAATGGTAGCAGTGGTGGAAGTGTTGGCTCTGGGGGGTGACTCTGGATGGATGCCTGCTTGTGCCCGTTCGCTCCGGGAGCGGTTCTGGGGGGTGCCACCCTGAGGTGCCAGATGACGGCCCCCGATGATGCTGCCTTCTCTGTACACCTGGCTGGGCTTCGGCCAGTAGCCCACCACGGCCAAGGCGACGCCCACAAGCAGTACCAGGATGCCACAGAGGGCGATGAGCCCCGAGAGGGAGCACAGCTTGAGCTTGCCTTTCACCACCACCACGTCGTTCTTGCGCTTCTTTTTGGCCTTGCGTTTGCGTTTAGGGACTTGGCTTTGGGGTCGCAAGGGGTCCTGTTTCCTAGCTGAGATCCTCAGGAGGCCTCCAGTGGCGATCATGGCTGGCTACCCAGAGTACTGCCTCCTCCAGCCACTCCAGCTCCTGCAGTGAAAAGGAGAAGAGAATGAGGACCAGGGGCAGACCTGCAGCACAAGAGGTGTCTCTGATGCTGTTCCTCATTCAAATTCCTGCTAATTAAAACCCTCAACAAATGGAAGGGGGCTTGACACCCACAATCACCCTTGCCCACGCAGCTCCTGTGTGTGAGTAAGAGACTAGCAGACTGACAGCATCGAAGCAGCCATGTGCCCCGCTACACTCTTGCCAAACAGCTAATTATTTTCTTTATCATTTACCTGGAGCGTAGAGGGAGTGGTATCTGCTGGTGTAAATAAAAAAATGATCTTGCAGGTCTCAGGAGCTTGCAAAGCGCCAGAGCTCAGAGGATGCTGAGCCCCACTCCCTAACAGCGTCTGGGGTTACACTGCACACTGACTGTGGTTAGTGATGTCATGCAGGATTTGAGGGGATGGAGGAAATAAAAGCAGGAAGGCAGTATGTTTGATATATAGATACTGTTTGTTTCATTACACTGCTTACATGTTACTGGGGGGAAGGTTAAACATATTACTTGCCTTGCTTAAATGAGTGGGAAAGGAATTACTGTGAAATGCACAAGGGAAACATTTGAACGCTGGAAAGCAGTGCCCTGTGAAAGTTTCTTCCTAGCCATTTGGCCTTGATCTGCAATATTGCAGAAATTCAACTGCTGCCTGCGGTCTAGAGGCATCCGTGGTTTGGGAACAAGTGTGATGCTCCAGGTAACCGTTATGTAACAGCGGCAAATTCCTCCGCCCCCAGAAAGGGGAGATAGTGGCTGTCAGGTAAGAGATGGCATGTCAAATCTTATTAAAGGAGGAGCGAACCCTTGAGAGTCACCTCGGGAAACAGCAACGACTGCTCGTCGGGAAACTGGCAGGGTACTAACCATTGAGCATTTATGGCTTTTTTTTTACTGGACCATCAGAAGTCATCCCCATTCCAGTGATCTGAGTTACAAAATGCAGCGTGCAGGAACAATTCCTGCATTGTTGCAATTTTTTTTGAAAGATATTCCTTCATGCTACTGAGGAGCAGGATCCCCTCCCCCCTTTCTCTGAGTGTCCCATTATTTTTTTCTTTGAGGGAGCAAAAGATGACAGCACCGAATAAAATACAATTCACAAAGTTCAATTAATTGCACTGAAAGGCGATTAAGTAAGCACCTAAAAAAAAAAAATCTTGGTCCCTTCCCCCGTCAGCTTTTAAATCTCATTTCTGTTCTTTTCTATTCCCAGATTTGCCACATATGCGGTAATTTTGTGTCCCATTTGCTCCGTTTGTATTTTCCCCCCAAAAAGGGTGTTGTCAGCAAGGACATTGTTAAATTACTCTCCGAGGTACCGCACGCTCAACACAAAGAGCAGACACTCGTCTTCTCTTTCCTATCGCTGAACTATTTATTTAAAAAAAAAAAAGAGCATTTTTTCTTGATGCAAAAGTGTAATTATCGGAGCACGCTTTGCTTGAACTGCCGCTTCGTTGATCTCCTTCTTGCTGCTGCCCCGCTAGCCAGCAGCCCGTCTCCTCTACCACGGCGAAAACAGATGGCAATCAGCACCGAGGAACCTTCCCAGTTCGGCATCGCCTGGCACTTCGTTTTGGCGATGGAGAGAGCAGAACTCGCCGTGCGAAGGAGGGCACCGAGGGACCGCCGGCCGTTGCCAGTGACCGCGGCGCAGCAAAACGCCCCGGGACGGGACTCGCAGGGGCTGGAGTCATGTCCCGCACGAACTGACCGCGACCGCCGCCCACGCCCCAGCCCACCGCCGCCGGCTCCTTAGGCGAGCCCTCCAGCACTGCCCCGACCTCGCTCGGCAAAGACCAGATACAGTTTTAAAAGGACCCGGTTTAGCGCCTTCCCACCCCTCGGGCGCCACCGGCGGGGCTCGCCGGGCTCCGGCTGCCGGGGCAGGGGCGGCCACGCACCGCTTTAAAGGAGCTCCGGCACCAGACCCCG
>NW_010973443.1:2329244-2485656 GCF_000737465.1 Haliaeetus leucocephalus | reverse complement strand
CGGAGGCCACGCCCTCTACCGCCACGCCCGCCCTCGCCTCGGCCCGCCATGTTGTGCGTGCCGTGCCGTGCCGTCCCGAACCGGCCCGCGCCCGCCGACCTTTTCTCTCCCGCCGTCCCACAAGGGACCGGCCGCAGGCGGGGTGCGGCCTCTCTTCTCCCCGCTTCCTCCCCGACGCCGACCCCCGGGGCTGTCCGTTCCCAAACCGCGTGAGGTCCTGCCTCCTCTCACCGCCTTAGCCCTTCCCAGGGTTCGCCAGGTCTCCCATTTAGGAGCTCGGTCGCGGGAAGCCCCTCGGTCTCCTTTCCACCAGCAGCTGCCTCAGGCTCAGCCTCTCCGCCTTTGGTGTCCCCCCCCCGGGTTTGCAGGAATGCCTAGGGAGAAAGCCAAGAAGCAGGTGAAAAGATGAAGAAACAGGATGAAGGAAGAAAGTGGCAGCTGAGATGTGTCAGTGGTGTCACCCAGGATCTCTCGTTTTCAGCAGAGACCGGGAAACGGTGTTCTCTTCCGAGCTGCGTCGTGAAAAGTGATTAAATTGAAGCTATTGCCTAAGTGAGACATAATCTAGCGTGTCCCGTCGCACTGCTCTTATTCATGAGGGGAGATTACTGCTGATTGCTTTAGTCGAGTCTTGTTACAGGTCCACCATGAGACAGAAAGGCAAATCTCAGGCAGGTATCTCAGTAAATACAGAAAAATCATCCCGTGACTTGGGTTTGCTCCTAACGTACGTTGCGTGGTTTTCTGGGGTGGGTGGACCAAGCCTGCCTTTTTGTACAGTGGCCTTGGATTCCTCCTGAAGCTGGAGTGTGACCTAGCCTGGGCCAAACCAGCTCTCTTCTGCCTCTGCTTGACCTCTTGTGTGGGAAGACTATGCTGTGCGTAAAACAGCCTGCCAGAAACCGAGGGGCAATAAAGAGAACATTTATGGTGTCAAACTGTGTTTTTAAAAATAAAGGAGCCAACACTGGTTGGGAAAATTGTGGGAGAGATTATGCATATTCAGTTAAATTGTATATATACCAACCTGAACAATTCTGCGATTCTGTGCTATTACGTGTCTTTCACCCCAACTATCAGTGCCTGGTTTGAGAACAAACAAATCCTAAAGCTGCACATATGCATTTTAATGTCGTTTGCAGTTTGTCTCAGCAAAATCACTTGGGACACATTTCTTTTAGTATACATGTAACTTTTGGTTATGCAACAGGCTTGAAATTTAAGATTTATTATTTAAGAACTTCTTCTAAAAATGTGCTTTCAACGGTCTCGATGAACCCGAGTCTTCTGACATTCAGTAATTTGCTTTGTGTTCAGCCCAGACTATCAGAGAAAACCAAACATAACACATCTGTTCCCACTGGAGACCTGTATCGCATCAATAATGCAGCATCACCAGACTCTCCCTGAAAGGCTCCCATGTTAGAGAAAGAGGAAGAATGAGAGGGATTTTTTTAAAGGGCAAAGAGCTCTTTTCCTTATCTGAGTCATATTTTCTATTTCTGTCAAACTAAACCATTTTATTTAGCTGTCTTTTTATACAACAGCCTTTCCATATTTTTATTGCTGAAGTTTTGAGTGATTAGGCTATCTTCACATTCACAGTTTTCAAATTACTCTTAGCGAAATGTGTTGTAGTTGAGGCCAAATCCTGGAAAATAAGAAATATGTTCTTGGATGAAAAGCTGCTGAAGGTGTTGTTCAGCAGTAGCTAGCAATGCAATCTTAATTTGTTCTACATGGTAAGGACCAGTTGTACAATGGCAGGCTGAATCCCTCAGAGCAAGTTACCTTGCCAAGTTGTATATCCCTACCTATCCTACAGATTCTTCTGCTTGTTTAACAAATACATTGGGAGCTTTAATGAAATATTTATTTTAGTTTTAGCTGATATGGATTTTTGTGTTCCCTGAAGTGGAACAGTTGCAAAAGGCAGCTTTCCTATTGGTCTGGTTATTGGTCTGGTTTACTGGTTGCCTGAGTTAATCTGTAACTGTCTGTGTTTGCATTGACTGCTGAGCACTGCTGGCAGGCTCAGCTCCTGCCTTATTTGTATAACTTTCTACATGATGCCATGCATTTATCATTAAACTGTGGTGAACCTAAATAATTATTGGGAATTGCAAAGAGGTTATTGGACCTGGGTTTTCTTTCTTTCTCCTTTCTCCTTTCCTGTCCCCTTTTCCCTTTCCCTTTTTCTTTTTCCTCTCCTCTCCTCTCCTCTCCTCTCCTCTCCTCCTTAGCTATATAAAAATCACTAATTTTTAAGCATATACTTGCTTTTGTTAGGTTGTTTGAGCATAAGACGGTAACCTTCATGCAGTCCTTCTTGGGACGTACTTCAGTACAACAATGCCATCAATTTTTGTACAGCCACTTGAATAGGTTCCACCCCAGGCTGGCTGGGTATGTCAGCTCTAATCCAGGAGATGTGTAGCCAAGTTAATATATCTCAGCCCTCAGCAGGCCCAAGGTCCAAAAACAATCCGAAGGACAAGCTAAAGTAATTGGGGTACTTATCTGAAATTCTGTAGCATCTATGGGTTGCAGCCATGGACCTGTGGTTCCCAGTGTGGAAACCCTACAAAACAAAACCAGAGAGAAGGCCCTTACTCGATATACTTCCAATCTGAGCACAAGATTAAAAGGATAAATCTGAAAAGGATTCTTTGAGGAGTAGTATTGAAAGCATGAAAGAGACATTTTGCACAGGCTTCAGGTTTTCCTCAGTGATTTATCTTTACAATTTCTCAGACACAGAGTAACAGAAGTAGCAAAGGGTCATTGCCATTTTAACCTACATCCTGCTAGCAGAACAGCTTCCAGTCATAAGTGTCTCTAGTCTGAAAGCCCATTGTAATTGTAGCTTATTTAGCTATTTTTAATTAGGTAATTTATTACATTAATAAAAATAAAAGCTGATGTACATTTTGTACATATGCTTCACAGTATATTGTGCTACATGCCAAGGTTTCCTGAGTCTTTATTGATGGAATTCATAGCTTCATCTTATTCAATAGCTAGGAAAGTTGCAAGAGCATCACTCCCAGCCTGGGCACTGGTCTCAGAGTAAGCATTTGTTTTGTCTTGTCTTCCCCCATATACTTTGTTTGTTTGTTTGTTTGTCTGTTTGTTTCCCATGGCAGTGGAGATTCTGATATGATTAATGGTGGAGACTCTGGTATGACTAATGATGATTTGATAACTGATGCAGAGGAAAAGAGCAGCACTGTGAATGAACTGTGAGAAATCATCCTCACTGAGAAAATATGTGTTTGAAATCCTTACAGATCTACATCAAATACAGTGAATCTGCATTGTGTATTAGATTCTTCCAGCTTATTTGATATGTGGTAGACTCAGAGGCAACTTTTCATTGTGTAGCAAGCCTGAGTCTAGATAATCCACTGAGAGCGAATGGAAATTTGCATGTCTGCTTTTCTTTCAGAATTAATTATAGCAGAGATACACTTTGCTGGGAACATTTGCCAGGGTGAAGGAAATACACAGCCATGAAATCTGGTGATTGAAAGGTAAAGAGAATTAATACTTCAAGATGAACAAGCTTTTTTCACAAAAAAAAAAAAAGGAACTACTAGTTTATTTCACTTCTGTTCTTACTGACATTCTCTGTGAATAGATTTTTATTTTTGAGGCATTAATGACACTAACCACTTTATAAATATATATATATATATATATATTTAATTGGCATCTTGCAAAAGGCTTGAAACTAGAGGAGACTGATTGTGAAATGTTCCTGGGTCAGTTGTGACATACTGCAGGAAGTCTGATGGTCGCACCCTCAGGTTATGAACAGTGCTCTGGGGCAGGTGTCACTCAGTTGCTTTTAAATGTTCTCTGCATGACTTCTCAGCTGGCTTAAAAAGAAGTAGGAATGATTTGGCCATGTTATGTTATTTGCCTTCACTTTTTGATTTGTTGATACAAGACAACTGCAAATAACTGCAAAAAACTTTGTATGTTATTTGTGGACACAAAACTACATAAAGGCTAATCAAGAACACTTGCCAAACTATTTGCCTGGAAGGTAAGACCAGTGTAGCATTTTCCCCACATAACTACAATTAATTTTTTTTTTAATGTTGTTCCCCCTCTGCTTACCTCATTGCTCTACAATGTAAGCTCTTTGAGATGGAGGCCATCCCAGAGCAACTTGACACTAGCTGCAATGAGATACCTGTGTACAACTGTTTCATGATTAGCACCTTCTTATTGTTTAAACATTTTTGTTGTCTATTTGAAGGTCTACAGCAAATGATATGAATGTGTATTTTGTAAGACAAGTTCATAAAATAGCTTATTTTATCTTCAAGCCTTAGAAATAGTATTTTGAGTCAGTGGGACAGCACTTATCTATGAGAAATAATGACAACATATATTGGACAGAGGGTTGGAAAATGTTTTTATTGTAAGTGATATTAAAAATACATCACTTGCATGCCAAAGCACTTGTTGTAGGAGGGGAACCAATAACATATGTCTCTCGCTGTCTTTTTTTTCTTCTAGGGCAGTAGGTGCTAGAGAGATTTTTAGCCTTGGTAATTTAAAATTGTAGATGTTCAAAAAAACCTTGATACCAGCATTTTTGCAATTCTGTGCAAAGGTTTTTCAACAAGGGCAGAGCCACTCATGCCTTTTATCTGCATTGCTCATTGCAAGTCCTGACATCAGAGAGTTCTGGTGATATCAAGAAGTGGTCAGGGAGGAGTGGCAAGCAGTTTGCCTCCTCCACCTGGGGACAGGACGTCCATGAAGTGGAGTTAGTCCACCCAGTCCATGAGCTGGGTTAGTCAACCACAAGAAGCCACCATCACACAGAGCCTGACTAGTTAGCAAATATTCTATGGTTTCAATGATAATAATGTTTCCCCCTGTTTCCTGGGGATGCACCTGCCACTTCCCAGCATACCCTCAGGCTGCTGGGGAGCAGGACTGTCTTTTCATTATACAAAATACGTAATGCCTGCATTAGTTGGGGAAATTCCTGGCTGATCTGGTGAGACACTGGAACAATGCAATCAAGCAAAATCACACTTATAATTAATAATAAGATGATTTGCAGCAAACTGCATGAAAGCACAGTCTATCAGTCAGGAGAATAAAACAATGATTGCATCCTTCCTTTTTAAGAGAAGGGTTTTCTCAGACCAGCACTTACTGCATACTTACACACTCATGCAGTTTGATAGGTGTCTTTGCCCTACATTATTAAAGGATTAACTTAGCATTTAATAAATGGAAACTATTACAGCATCTTTTTTATGTGCTGTCAAGAGAGATTAACCCAAATTTTTGGCCTGTTTTGTTTTTTGGCTTTTTTTTTTTTTTTTTGTCATTTCCCTTCCCTCACTGCAATCACAGTTTTTTACTCTACACTGGACATCTGATGATCACTGTGGAAAGACAACAAGCTGATGTAGAGTACTCATCCAATAGAAGAAGTTTTTGTGGACTATTAACACAATTTGTCACAACCCTCATGAATTGTGAAGGTCTTTAAAGCTCCATGCTTCTTTGCTCTCACTTTCAGAGTGATACAAGATCTACTCAAAACTGAAGGTCAAATTTGCCCAAGATTTAATGGTACATCTTGGGAACATAAAGGAACTCAGAAAAAATATTAAGACTCTGATGGAGGAACCCTTGGGTTGCCAGAAGAGAGTCATCTTGTTTCTGCCAGCTCTTCCACAGCTTCTCTCTAGAGAAGAGACATTGGGGTAAAGTCAAGAGCACATCTTAAATGTGCTAGGTACTGTTACTAACCAGCATAGGTGTGAACAACCTGTGGATTTCTTTTCTGTGATAGGAGCTAAACCTTTCCTAGGCTTAGGGTAGCACAAAAGTGAATTGTAGAGTGCTTTGAGCTCTGCCATGCTCTGGACCCAAGTGCCAGGGTCAGTGTGCTGATATATTTTCTCTTCAGTCACACTTAAGTTGTGTTTTAATTTATTCTATTTGACAACGGTAACAAAGGACATTTTCATAACTTAATGTTAAAACAGTGAACTTCGTCCTAAAGTTGTAGACTGGTGATTTAATAGTGATCAGTAAGTGCTAAGTCCTAAAAGTAGACAGGAAAAAAAAAAATCCTATTCAGAACTAGAACTTGAACTCTGTAGTTAAATGACACTTAGGGACTCAGATCATAGGCCATTGTTTCTTAAATATAATTGATAACACTTTGCATGCAGGACCTTATCATTATTCTTTTGATATTCATGACACATATTGTACCGCTGCTTTGATTTTGAATGTTACTGTTGCAACATTCAGTTATGTTAGTCAAATGCCTGGTATTACACTAATCATTCTCAATCAGTTTTGTAACTTTAAAGGCATGAAATTATATAAAGCAAATAAAGTACAACTTGCTAAATTGCTTTTCTGCATCGATACAAGTGAGTTGAATTTACAGAATGAAGTAGGTCTACAGGAAACATCGTGGTTTTGCCAAAGCCAGGGAATATTCACAGCAGAAAACCAATAGGAATATTCTTTTCTTTACTATAGGAAATATTACCATGAAAGAGTGAAACAGAATAAATGAAAAAGAATTAGCAACATCACATATGCTTGCTGATCCTTTTGCTTTCATTACCAAATAAGTCTCTTTCCTTAAATTTAAAGAGAAAAAATAAGGGAGCCTTTTAATCGTGCAAGCTAGAAGGATGTTGCTTGCTCTGATCTTTTCAATGCTCCCACTGGGGTAGGTTATGACCTAGTTAATCTATATATCTGAACAAAAGTCAATTAACTTGCTATAGAGTTTCACCAGAGACACTGAAAGGAAAATTTGGCCTGCAGGTGCTGTGGGATTATGTATGTGAATAAAGCAGCCAGGCTTTGGCCCAAAATGTCAAGCATTAACTCTACTGTTCATGGAGCAAGGTAAGAGCTTTGGGATCCTCTACAGGCTTGGGTGTTCCTGAAAAACACAGATATTCCAAGCAGGAGGAAAATGCATGCCTCATCTTGTGATGCAGAACATAGCTGATTTTCAGTCTGTGTTTAGATCTTTAGTTATTTTTAGAGAGTTATTTTGCTGAGTTTTATTTATAGATATTAGTGGTACAGAGAAGATAGTTGTGCCCTACAGGACTCAAAAAGACAGAACCTGGAATAACTTTTGGATTTCCTGAAATTTAAGTGTGAGTAGATTGGGCTGTTGAACAGAAGGATGGGAAGGGTCTTTTCAGGCTCTTTTTCTTTTCTCTTTGCTTGTTTGAATAATTTGGGTGTGAAATGAAGCTTGGCATGTACGGTGGTTAAAAAGCCTCAACTCCTCCATTTATTATGCATTCTTTTTTCAGTGAATGCTTATTACTCATGCATAGCCAGGAGTATGAGGATCACAGAAGCATTAAGAACTGTTTATTTAAATTTAAAATAATCAATCAGAGCTTAAGAAAATATTAAACAAGTATTTCCAAGTAATACCTGCAGGTATAAATCAAGCCGTGGCTAAACAAGTAACTGTCTCTATCATAGCTTCTGATGAGGATTCAACCACAGTCAGAACACTTACACTCTTGGTTACTTTTGCTGTTCCTAGGTGTCCTCACCACAAAAGGCTGTGTTAGTTCCTGTCTCAAATATAACATATTGCATCACAAGTGGGTGGAATTTATCTCACCTAACTTTGGAAGGCTGTAACATGCCTACATCACTTCTAGAGTGTGACAGAACTGGTCTTCTGTAGGAGTGGCAGTTTGAGAGGAGTGGTGTTCCGCAATTACCTGTTTCCTTCTAATGACTATAGCAGAACACTGAACTCTAGATTTTGACATTGCAGGTTTTCACATTGCAGACTTTTCCCTCTGCTTACCTGTACTAATTACATGACTCCCTCTGGAGCATTTTTGCATAGCATCATGAGAGTTCAGCAAACTACTAGATCACAGGGTCAGGTTCCCTAGATTTCTATTCTGCATCTCATAATGCTTTCTACATCACAATATCTAGTTATGTGCCTACTTCAGTGTCTTCATGTGTCTCTTTTTACTTATGGATCCTTGAGGGAATTCTGCATCTGTCTTGTAGATTGGCTGTCTTTTCCCTCTGTATTCAGAAATTTAAATTACTCCTGATTAGAAATTTGACTGATGGGTGTGCTGAAGTGTAGACAAAAATTTTTAAGGGAGATGAATGGATAGGACAAACACTTCAGAAGAATGGCAGGTTGTTGCATTCCACTGAGCAACATTTTTGAGAACAGCAAATAACTCCTGAGTGGCAGGATCACATTGTAGTGGTGACTTAAATAATAAGTGGTTGCAGAACATTTGGGTTTGGAAAGACGTGTTCCTGAAGTTGTATGGTGAGCTTGCTCCAGCTCTTCAGCACAGATACGAGAATGAGAGGTGCTTCGCTAATGGAAAAGTGCTTTGACTGCACTCTGAAACCCTGCTATCCTAATCTACTGTTGCTCACTAGGCAGTATGCATGAGGTTGGGAAAGTCATGGAGGAGGTTGTAGATAACCATATGTGTAAGACCACTAAGCATATAGTTATTCACAAGGCTGTGATCCTGGAAGTGTTTCACAGAGAACTTTCAAGCAGTCATTATTCTGAACTGAGGTAGAGTTAATATCAAAATTTTACGTGAGGCCTATGGACACCTACTCCAGTTCTGGCATTCCTCACATTGTCCCAAGTATTTATTCACTCAAAGTCCTCATTCCATCATTAGGCACATGCAGCTGAGTTGCCAGAGTAAGTGTGCTAACTATAAAACTGCAAAAAGAAGGTGCATAAGGTTAATTTTAGCAATAATGGTGCAGGCAGTGTTATTCTTTCTTGATTGGCATAAGCAACATATTGGGGACTCAAATGCCTGCAGAGATTCTGAGATGTTTACACTATTCTGGCTAACTGAGGAGGTAAAAAGAAAAAAAAATCCTGAAAGATCAGGTGCGACCAGCTGAAGAGAGTATTACAGGACATATCAAGAAGGAGATAAGCCACACTGTCCTCACCTGAAAGGCAGCATAACATGCTGACCATGAACTCTGGGTGACTAAATTTCATGTAATGGATCTAAACCCAAAGACTGCTGAATGTGAGCTTAAATCTTAACTGTCTTAACTTTAGATTTTGGTATTTGCATGACTCTATGCATGTCCTTTCTCAGCATGAAGGTAGACAATATCAACTTTAGTTAACTGCATCTTGAAAAAGAAAGAATCTGTTACTTTTCTTGAAGGAGAACTCATCACTTCGGACTTCATGGTGACAGGGTCTCCATCTGAGCACCATTACCTGTCTCTGAAAGTCAGGCTGGTTCCTGAGGCTCCCATGACTGCACCTTCCTTAGAGGTACCCCACAGCACAGAAGGCCATGCTGGCTTGCAGCAAGTACAAGTATTTTATCTCTGTATAACAAGAAACCATGCTCTTCCTCATTCTGGATATAGAGATAAAACCCTGACTCCCTTTCTGGTCCCTCTGTGGCTGATGTTTCTCTGTCTCAAATATAACATAGTGGAGATGATGTTTTTCTTCCATTTTCAGATTTAAAGAGTTTCTCAGTAATAATGGTGGGAAAAGTCTTACTAAGAATATCAGACATGCCATATGGGATCAAGTAGAAAACTGATCCACTGAGTTCAGTGTTGTCCCTCTCATAATAGCCTGAAGAAATCTCAGAGTAAAACTGTGCTGTCTTGTTTTCTCTACCCCTCCAAATATTAAAAAAGGTAAAGAATCAACAGTCTGAAAACAAGTGAACTAATAAATGGCTCAAACAAGGTGAATTACTTTTTTGTTAGAGTACTAATATTAACTTAAATTTTGCAATAAAAGACCATTCTGAAATTGTCAGAAGGACATGCTTGCCTGAACTTGTTAAATAAAAACTTTTTTGAACCAATTATTGCCTAATAGTTTTGATTTTGGATAATTTATTGCATTCACTGAATAACTAACTATCCCTCCCCCATCCTCAGAATGCTTATGCAGCTGATCTGGACCCAGACTTACCCCATCTCGCACATAGGCCTGTGAGTGCCTAAGGCAAAGATGGAGAGGAATTGTCTGAGGAAACTGAAGGGTCATGAAAGGAACTGATACTCTAATTTGAATTCTAGGTGAAGTCCCCTTTAAATTGAAATATAGAATAATGGAGCAAGGCTGATTTGGATAGACTTTCTGATGGATTCTGGAAATGGAATATACTAGTTCATTAAACATAGCTATGTTGCAAGAAAATTAAGCTGATTTGGGTTCTTTATCAGTGGAAGTAGACAAATATCTTTCCTGTGTGTTATTTGAGAGAAAAGGGATGCAAAAATATTATCTGAGAAAGGAAAACACATCAGAGAGTATTAGACTCTGTGGTGACAAGATGCTGTGATGGATTTCTATCCTCCAGAGCTTTGTGCAGATATTTTATAGGTAGTGATAAAATAAATGGGATGCTTGGCATTTACAGAAAGGTGATCTGGGAACCAGTGGAATAGATAAGAAATTTCCTTTATCAACTTTTCACTAATTGATGTGAAAAATTAGGGAATGCATTTTGTTCCTAGTCATACCTGTGTAAATCTCCAGTAATACTGGTCTCAATGAATGATGAAATTGATGTAACAGAAGGTGGCCTTTGCGTTTCAGACAAGTGAATCTCAAAATCTGTATGCTTTTAGTTTTACTTCTTGTAACACCTGCTTTTGTAATTTATTTTACCTAAAGGACAGCTTAAAATGTTGTATGTCAATCTGCACATACTCTAAACTCACACCTGGGATGAACAAAATTTAAATATGAAACAAACTGAACTGAGGTTATTCTAAGTGGATTATTGCCATATTAATGAATGATAGATGAAAAGAACCTTTCTGTGGGCTATAATCACCCAACAACTTTAAAGCCAAATTTCTAGAAGATCCAGCTGAAATTTATGGCTCCCATCTAACCAAGCCTGTGGATTGCATAAAGCCTTGCCCCACCTTGACACTGGCAAGCCACATCCATCTGCAGAAAGTCCAGGGTAATCCATGCTGTTATAAGACCCACAGTATAGCATGATCCTGGTACACTACAGTCATCCTAAACCTTCTGCCACTGTAGTATGGAGGTAAAGTTCATGTTAACATGGGCAGTGCTGCTCTGTTGAAGTGTCAGTGAAGATGAAGGTGGTTCGTGACATGGGAAGTGACCAATTTCTAGCTTGTGCTTTTGCAGCCAATCATCTGCTCATTTTGGAGCATCAGACATGAAGAATTTTGTATATAGATATAAAGAGGATATCATGGAACTGGCAATTTCTAATTAATTCCACTCTCACACTTGTCTAGAGCTGTTGCTGTTAGCTCCCACTCAGAGACAAATGTCCAACACTTCAGATGTATTTGACATGGAAAGAACTGTAGACATGAAGCAGAAACCTGACTGGGCTTGCAACCTAATTTGCAGCAATTTCTCAACCACACAAACTACAAAAAACAGAGATGCAAAGCCAATAGAAAGCTGCTATAAAGATATTCTACACCACTTTGTAAGACATAACTGGGGTTTGTCTAGTAAACCAACTAGGAAAAACTAAAGGTAATGGAAAATTTTTTTTAATCTTTCATGAGAAGTATCAAAATGCTTTCTTAAAACACTGTTTTGAAAAACAGACAGCATGCCCATATTTTTTCCAATACTTTTCTCTAAGTATTTAATCAAGATTTAATAACACTGTACATTTTGTCATCATATAGTTCGGCTTCAAAGAATCATAGAATGGTTTGGGTTGGAAGGAGCCTTTAAAGATCATCTAGTCCAACCCCCAATGCTTCCTTACAGCATGGGTTTACAAAATGCTCGACAGACCTGTTGTCTACCACTAGACAAAGAGAAAGACTGAGATTTAAAAATGGATTAAAGTGATCAGATTGGAAAGAGGCTAAAGCTTCAATTGGGCAAATGCTTATATATTTTTAAAGCATAATTGGCATCTGCAAAGCACTTACCAGTTTAGCTAGCCTCTATTGACGAAAATGTAACTGGTCCCTACATTGCCGATAAACATAAGAAAGAGTCAAGCTTCTTTTGAATTTATTAACCAAAACAATTGTTTGCAGCATCCAGCTTAAACATAAGCACCCATAAACATTTAATTCAAGAGGATTTTTCTGGGTATTGTTCAGTGGTTTTGTGCATATTTGTTTATGTGATACTAGCAGAAGAAATAGGAAGTGCCACAGAGAAGCAGAAAATGAACGACCAAAGCCAAGGGACACAATCTGGATAAACATTGAGAATGTGACCCTGAAATGAATGCAAGCATACAGCAAAGCCTTAGGATTAATGTCAGCTGGAAAATGGTCTAGAATTAAGGCCAAAGTGCTGGTTTCCTTCTTTCAAATATCTGTTTCATGCTTTCCAATGTAATAGCTTGGGGTCAGAGAAGGGTCTGTTTGCTTATTCAAATAAAGGAATTTTTGTTATGAGGGAAGGAAGCCTTAAGAAGTGATGTAGAGCCATTAAGCAGCATAGTACCCTCCTGCAGATGCTCTAATAATGTGAGATTTTTTTATTGAATTTGGACCATCTACAATTAGGAGCTTGATATTTGCCTTATATATTTTCTGTGGTTTGTTTGTAACAACAGAACTGTGCAAAACTCATTCATCTTCAGAAGGTGACTGGAAAGTAATTACTACCCCAGCTCTGAAATTATCCTTCCAACTTTTGCCTTGCTGTGGCTATTTGTTGAATAGACACATTCTAAACACAACAGAGAAATTAATACATGATATTATTCCAGACATTTGCTGCACCCATTTGTTAAAAGCATGGGTGAGTTAAAATTAGGTAGCCTGCAATAGAGATAAATATCATTTAGTTTTTGTAAAACAATGTATGGCATAAACATTCAAGGTTGGAGCTTGAAAAAAGGTTAACTCCCAAAGCAAGTCCTTTTAAATTCTAACAACTCTTATTGACCCTGGTATTTTAATAAGACAGAATCTTACTTGTGGAAACTAATAAACATGTGGGCAACAATGACCCTGCTATCAATATATCAGATATGACACCAATTGTATGTGGGGGATACTGGTGAAAGGACAATATGCTGGTCTGAAAATCTATTTGCTTTTCAATCCATTTATATTATTCTGTTTAGCTGCTGTCTCAAGTGATGACAAACTTAGTCTTTCTGTGGCTGAGCAAATATTCTATGGGACTATTCCTTTATAACAAATTATGACTCAAATTTTGTGCTTGGCTGAAAATGAGCAATTAATCATGGTGGTCATTTGTCACAGGCTCTGTAACTCTGGAGAAACAAATCTTCATATTCAAAGATGCACGGAGTCTGCTCATACATGTTAACTGTTTCCACTTACATTTTTTGACAATGATGCCATTATTTTTTTGTTTCTTTCATATGGTAAAGAGCACTGGAAATTCAGTGGCTGTGGGGTGAGGTGAGTCATGAACTCTGTGCTTTCAGTACGTACTGTAATAATGACACCCCCCCCTATTTTTTCTCTGCATGGTGTTACAAAGTGCTTGAAAATGTGATGAGAAAGGGCCATGGAAGTGGGCACTTGCAGTTAACAGTTCTTTAAAAATGCGAAGTTCAATTTATTATAAATAGTTGTTCCAACATTAAGCTCTCTTCGAAGATCTGGATCAAATGCTATTCCTGATTTGCTAAATATTTTCAGGACCTTGTTATTTTCACAGAGCAAGGAATTGAAAACAAGGGTGGAAAAGAGGTGAGAATCTTACAAAAAATCTTGACAATAACTTTCTTTTGTCATCCTGCATCAAGGCTTTTCAAAAGCACATAAGGGAAAGCTGCAGTTTAGAGAATAAGGACTTAGCTGGGATTCAGCTGAAAGGAAAAGGAAACTGCATTTGATTCAGCTGTCACGTACTTTAGTTGCACTCACAGCTGCACTTATCAAATATAAATTTACCTTGGTGTAAATGAGAGAAGGCTTACACTCAAAACTTGGATGTTTTGGAAATCAGCAGCAGACTAAGTTGCTATAAAAACCAGATGCTGAAACATTGGGAGCTTAGAGCCTATTTTGTTTGAATGGACCTCTTCATTGTCAAAAGCAAGAATGCTCAAAGGCTGTTCTTCACTTGTTCTCTTGGTTTAGGCTCAGTTCTGTCACATTGAATAATACCTGAATTTGTAAGTAATACACTCTCTCAAGCAGAGCTCCTTGCCTGGACTTAATGTGGGCTGTGTGTATTGGGTTTGTGCGGCAAGGTTTTGGTAGCGGGGGGTTACGGGGGTGGCTTCAGTAAGAAGCTGCTGGAAGCTTCCCCTGTGTCTGACAGAGCCAATACCAGCTGGCTCTAAGATGGACCTGCTGCTGGCCCAAGGCCAAGCCCATCAATGATAGTGGTAGCACCTCTGTGATAACATATTTAAGAAGGAGAAAAAGTTGTGGGACAGACAGAAATGGCAGCTGGAGGGAGGAATGAGAACATGTAAGAGAAGCAACCCTGCAGACCCCCAGGTCAGTGAAGAAGGAGGGGCAGGAGGTGCTCTAGGTGCCAGAGCAGAGATTCCCCTGCAGCCCGTGGTGAAGACCATGGTGAGGCAGGCTGTCCACTGCAGTCCAGAGAGGCCCACAGTGGAGCAGATATACACCTGCTGCCCATGGAGGACTGCGCACCGGAGCAGGTGGATGCCCAAAGGAGGCTGTGACCCTGTGGGAAGCCTGTGCTAGAGCAGGCTCCTGGCAGGACCTGTGGCCCCATGGAGAGAGAAGCCCACTCTGGAGCAGGTTTTCAGGCAGGACTTGTGGCCCCGTGGGGGACCCACTCTGGAGCAGTGTGCTCCTGAAGGATTGTAGCCTGTGGAAGGGACCCATGCTGGAGCAGTTTGTGAAGAACTGCAGCCTGTGGGAAGGACCCACATTGGAGAAGTTCATAGAGGACTGTCTCCTGTGGGAGGGACCCCACGCTGGAGCAGGGGAAGAGTGAGGAGTCCTGCCCCTGAGGAGGAAGGAGCAGCAGAGACAAGGTGTGACGAACTGACTGTAAACCCCATTCCCTGTCCCCCTGCGCCGCTGGCAGGGGGGGTAGGTAGAGAATCTGGGAGTGAAGTTGTGCCTGGGAAGAAGGGAGGGGTAGAGGGAAGGTGTTTTGAGATTTGATTTTATTTCTTATTACCCTACATTGGTTGATTGGTAATAAATTGAGTTAATTTTCCCCAAGTTGAGTCTGTTTTGCCTGTGATGGTAATTGGTTGAGTGATCTCTCCTGTCCTTATCTTGACCCACAAGCTCTTTGTTATATTTTCTCTCCCCTGTCCAGCTGAGGGGTGGGAGAGTGATAGAGTGGCTTTGGTGGGCACCTGGCATCCAGCCAGGATCAACCCACTACACCCTGCTTCAAGTGAGGCTGGACCAGGTGTCCTCCAGAGGTCCCTTACAGCTTCAGTTATGCCATAATCCTGTGGGTTTTGGCCGTTGCTTTACAAGAGGAAAATGACAGACCTTGATGTTAATTCTGATGTAATCTGTAGACTTATTTTTACTACATGGGGGAAGGAATAAACTTGTGCTTATTATTTTTTTTTTTTTGATTAATATACATTGAGATGTGGAAGGTTTTGTGCATCTTCTGCACTTTTTGGCTTCTATATTTTAAAACTTTTGAATTTTCATTTGGTTAGCAGTGATATTACTATAGTCAGCTGATATGTAACCATACCTAAATTATTATTTTTACTGCTCCAGTACTAAATTTGGCCTAACCCATTTAAGTAATTTTTAGAGACAGATTTGCAGTTGAGCTGATTATGTGAATGCCAAGTTTCAGCCTACAATGACTGAAAACAGCTGAATAGTGAAATAGTGAGTGACACTGTTTATAAAGGAAACAGCTCCTGACCCTCGATGACAGCTCTGTGAATATGATGATACAATCATCTGAAGATGTTCAATCTTGCTCACAGTTATTACTACGTAGGTTCCTAATTTGTTGCCTTCCTCCATCATCAGAACATGTTCTGCAACTCACATTTTTACACTGCTGAATTTTACTTCTGTCCTTTTCCTCTGAGTGATATCTTGTGAAGGGCCACAATATTTATATCACTTGCATTTATTTTCATAGGGCTACACTCTGCCTTTGGGCATAGCCTTCAGAGGTGCTGCAGCGTGTTGTGCCATAGCAAGGATAGCCCCAGGAAATAATGTGCTTCAGACATTTCAATGAAGCACATTTTTTCTTGTTTTTCCCTTTATCTGGCTAATAAGTTGCTATTAGCCTATGTAGCAATGAGTTTGGCCAGGCCTTAAATCAACTCACCTGTGCTGATCAACGCATGTATATACATGCGTGTGTATATACATAGTGAGTGTGTGTGGGACAAGCATCAGTGCTTTACAATAGGTGCATTATTGGAGTTTTGGAGTCCCCCCTTTTTTCCTTTTTTTTTTTTCCTTTTAATTTCTTAATCTCTCTCCTGTTCTACATGTTCTTGTTCACTCCTGTGGAAGTGAGTCAGAGCTCTGAATAAGGCAGGCACAAGTTCATGTTCACAGTCCCCACACTCCTCATTGAGTGTTTGTCGCACACCAGGGCTCTAATTTACAGGAAACAATGCACAACTTTGTCTCAGGAAGTCTAATGAAAAGCTCTAATCCTGGCATATTTAGTCCAAAGGGCAAAGTGTGAATGTCACCAATGTGTTTCATGAACTACATAGTCTATAATTTTTCCTGAAGCACATCAATAAGATAAATTTTTGTATTTGGAGTATTACTACCCTCTACTTTAAAAAAAAAAAAAAAAAAAAAAAAAAAAAAAAAGGGGGACATTTTTTTTTTATATCTCTAAACTGCATCCTGAATTTTAAAACTAGATGCTCCCTTACCCATTCATATGTGCATGGCTGAACAGATTTAAAACATGTAACATTGAAAGACTTTGCATAAAATATACATCCATTCATCCATAACTCTGGGTGCATTTGTTCATGTTTGTGTGCAGAAGGGAGTAAGGAGCTAAAGAGAAGGAAGGACCTCTGTTCTCTCTACGGTGTTGAGTGTAGATCTGGTACTCAATATAAAAAAAAAAACAAACAAAAAAACCCCAAACTCTGGAGAAAATAACTAGCTTTACCCAGGAGTTTTACCCATCATTTTATGTCCTCTTGGTTTTCAGACTCCCAACACAACATGGATTTATTTTTGAGAGAAAAAAAAACCAACCAAAAACTTTGGAATATCTTTGTATGTATGATCTTTATTAATGGCTGCTTTTTTTGTGTCTAAATTCACAGTCTTTAATATCATCCCCTGATTTACTGGGGTCATACCAATTTTCTAGCAAAGAAATCTTGACCTGTCAGTTATTGACATCCGTAGTTGAATGCAATGGGATAGCCTTAAAAGTACTTGACCAACTGGTTCTGCTGTAACTTTTACAAAGCCTTTGGTTTAGATTTGTTAGACATTTTGTGCCTCAGATTTTATACACTGTTTGAAGTGTCTCTTTATACATTATTCATGTTCCCATCAGCACAATATTGAATGTTGGCATCCTTCCAAGGATTGGTTAACATTCAGTTCCAAAATGAGACTGAAAAGGAAAGGGGGTAGAAAATGATGTTATTTCTCATTTTTCCTCAAATTTATCTGACTGTTGACCTACTTTATTTTCTTAAATAGCATGAGAGATAAAAGTGGATTGATGAAATAATTTCTACAAATATCTGAGTGCAAGTGAAATTAAATGGAGGGAATACAATCTTAAGGAGACTGGGACACGTTCACCATTGGGATTATGCCAGCCTGGGGTAGTATAGACTTTATTGGAGTTTTCTTATGGCGGAAACTGAACAGGCAAATTTGTATTAGTAAAAAGCTGCTATGATCTTTCAAAAACTAAGGCTTGGGCAGTGCTGCAAGGAGCAGATGAAATTTGAGAAGGTGATGTTCTGGCAGTCGCACAGGCCTTGTAAGCACAGCTTTATGATGGTCCTTCAGGAACTTCTGCATTAAGCCCTGGATGCAGTAAATTTGGGTGTTAATAGAAAGCTAATCCTTATCTTCAAGGGTAAACCACGAAGGAATGTTGTTACCAATGCCTTCCCTCCATGAGGATAACATTCACATGACTCAGACTTTGCCTCCTTTGCCAATAGAGAATACCTCCTCCTGCAGCTTTGGCAGATAAGATGCCACAGAGCATGGTATTCTTCTAGCTTGTGCTAACTCTAAAATGAGTGCTTCTTCACTCATTTGACAATATTCATCAATAAGTCAGTGGAAGGTAACCGATTGTGTTAAAGTAGGTACAAAGTACCTTCATGCTATTGTCCTGATCCGTTTGGATCACCTGCTATGGAGAAGAAACCTGTGCCTTTTCATGACAAAAACATGAAATATATCTTGTTTGGACTTCAGTGGAATGAGAAGCCAACTAAGTGTGCACTCAAACTGAGAACTATATGGGCAAAAGCAAAAATTACCAGCCATGCTGATGACTGCTGTGTTTGCTCTCTAAATCTTCCTCTTGCTCCGTGGGACAGCCAGGCCACAACTGCTCAGAGCAATGAAGGAAAGCATGATTGTCACACCTTGGAATACAAGCCAAACTGGGAAATATATCGTGGAATGAATATTTTTTTATACACATTTCACATTATTAAAGTTATAGCTCTTCATCAGAAGTGTCTAAGATTAGCTGATCTCAGAGATGGGCTGCTCAATAAGATATCCAGCTGACCTGGTACTGCCTTCCAATGCATATTTCTCCTGTTTGTCCACTAGCAGCAAGCGTTTGTAGAGAAAAATTGTCACCAGATACTAGTGACTGTTGCATTTATGTCGATAAACTAGAATAACTCACATTTTAGTTAGTCAGAATTACCACTGAAGTGGATTGTAGAAAGGACCAACACCATTATAAATTATTTTTTCTCAGCAATGCTGACTTGGGATCAGAAGGCAACTATTACTTCCAGAGAAGGAAATTCTTGGCATTTTAATTTTCAGGCACCTTCTTCTATATCAAAGAGACTGTGTAGAACACACAGGATAAAAATCCATGTCTCATCCTCATTAGGGATTACATTCTCACTTGCACTGAGAGCTGACTAAAAGCAGCATGCCTTAAATTCAAGTTCCTCACTGTGACCAAGCATGCATTCAGGAGCAACACCTTAGGCACTTAGACAGATAAACGACTCTGAATACTCCGTATGATCATTCCTGCATTCACCACTAAGCATATGCATAAGTGCCATGCTGAGCAAGGCCTTCTGAATGCTTCACTCTATGTGGTATCCTTGACTTCAGTGGTGTTACCACCATTTTCTGGAGATTTTTTTTAATCTTTTTAACCTTCAAAATTTGTCTTTTCTCCAGGCTCTTAGGGAAGACTGGGTTGAGAGATGAACAGCCTTCAGCTTATTTTTCCTCATGATAACTGTTGAATATTTATGTGCTGAATTGTGATGAGCTGTCCTTTCTATATTGCATATTACTGGGTATTTTAATTCATGAGATGGGATTCAGAGCAGAGAGGTGCTTCTGGAAGTTTTTATAGATCTAAATAAATAAATGAAACAGGCAAGTTTTTGTCTTTTCATCTGCCTCTTAAGCAAGTGTGTTTCTTTCTCTACTCCTTATTTTGTTGTTCTTCTGCAGGGTCCAGCTACCTCAGTGATAGACACCATGTGAATCAAAATAGATAAAATCACAGTCTTGGTATTCTTTCTTTTGAGAGAAGAATAAAACAGAATGGAGAAACTACCCTCTTTTTTCATTTATTTTCTTTGTGAATCTGGAACACAAATAGTTTCACCAGAATTGCTCGAACAATATTTCTCAGCTGTCCTCAACATACCTGCTAGGAAGTTCTCCTTCTTTGGCTTCTGCACATCCTGGATTCTTCCCATCATGTGAGTATGAGAAAGCCTTTTAAAAACGTGTCATGGCAACAAGAGTTTTACCTTTTGATTCTCATCTTCCTCCATTCCCAAGCTGTTGTGTTTTTCACTAACCTAAAATATTTGCTTTTTGTAAAAACAAGGAAAATTGCAACATGCAATAAAGGCTTTAAATATCAGCTTAATAATTGTATTGGGTTTGCATGACAAGGTTTTGGTAGCAGGGAGGCTACAGGGGTGGCTTCTGTGAGAGGATGCCAGAAGCTTCCCTTATGTCTGACAGAGCCAGTGCCAGCCCGCTCTAACACGGACCCACCCCTGGCCCAGGGCAAGCCCATCAGTGATAGTGGTAGCACCTCTGCGATAACAGATTTAAGAAAGGGGGGAAAGTTGCTGTGCAACAGAAACTGCAGCTCGAGAGAGAAGTGAGAATATGTGAGAGCAACAACCCTGCAGACACCAAGGTCAGTGAAGAAGGAGGGGGAGGAGGTGCTCCAGGCACCAGAGCAGAGATTCCCCTGCAGCCCATGGGGAAGACCATGGTGAGGCAGGCTGTCCCCCTGCAGCCCATGGAGGTCCACGGTGGAGCAGATATACACCTGCAGCCCGTGGAAGACCCCACGTCGGAGCAGGTGGATACCTGAATGAGGCTGTGACCCCATGGGAAGCCTGTGCTGGAGCAGGCTTCTGGCACAACCTGTGACCCCATGGAGAGAGAAGCCCACTCTGGAGCAGGTTTTCTGGCAGACTTGTGACCCCGTGGGGGACCTACTCTGGAGCATTCTGTGCCTGAAGGACTGCAGCCCATGGAAGAGCCCCATGCTGGAGCAGTACGTGAAGAACTGCAGCCTGTGAGAAGGACTCATGTTGGAGAAGTTTGTGGAGAACTGTCTCCTGTGGGAGGGACCCCATGCTGAAGCAGGAGAAGACTTCCTCAGGTCGCGTCTGTTTTGCCCGTGATGGTAACTGGTGAGTGATCTCTCCCTGTCCTTATCTCAGCTCATGAGCCTTTCGGTATATCTTCTCTCCCCTTTCCAGCTGAGGAGGGGAGTGATAGAGTGGCTTTGGTGTCCAGTGGCGTCCAGCCAGGGGCAACCCAGCACAATAATCATGAACGTTTCAGTTTTGTTTGATATCTAAGGGTCTGATTCTGCAAAGACATGTAAACCTGGCACAGGATTAGAATCAAGTACTATTACGAGTTGCGCTTGAGTTGAGCAAATAACTTGGTCAAATACTGGCCCAAAATTCTTATTAAATAACAAAAAATTTCAATGTAACTTTCATTACATGCTTTAAAAGCTGTGGTGAAAAATGTATGACAACTTTTGTTTTTCTTTTTTTTATGATTATGTGTTATAAACTCCATTTTTCTCTTCCTTCCTTTTTTTTATTTTTCTATTTTGCTTCTGAGAAGGGCAGGGGGAGAACATGAAAAGTGATTATTTAATTTTGGATGCCTTAAAAAATGGGCAGTTTTTTCTTTATTAAAAGATCTTTTTAATAAAAGCATAATGTTTGAACCATTACTCTTACCCAGACTGTTCAGCATTAATCCTTAAGATACTTGAGAATAGAAGAAAAATTAGCTTGTGACTGAGGCATAGGTCTATCTAAGCTCATTGTGTAGTCTTGAGGAAGTCATATTGTTTGCCTGATGCCTACATGCTAAGGGATACCTAGACTTCCCAGAATCACAGGGTTTGTGTGATATGAAGCATATTCATGTTTTAAAAGATCTTCTGAGCTCCTGACATGGGAAGACCTACAGCAGTGGGAAGTATTATTTCTCAAGGTTACGTGCAAATGAACACAGGAGACAAATCTTCTAGTAGATTAGAAAAGGACTAGAAATTAAGGTCCATTCCCTGTGTTGTTTAACCATGGCTTTCCTTCTCTTTTTTTTCAACAATTTTGTTGTGGTTTAATCCCAGCCAGCAACTAAGCACCATGCAGCCACTCACTCACTCCCTGCCAGCCAGTGGGATGGGGGAGAAAATTGGGAAAAAAAAAGTAAAATTTGTGTGTTGAGATAAGAACAGTTTAACAGAACAGAAAGGAAGAAACTAATAATGATTATAATAACAATAATTAAATGACAATAATAATAATAAAAGAACTGGAATATACAAAACAAGTGATGCACAATATAAGTGCTCACCACTCACTGACCAATGCCCAGTTAGTTCCTGAGCAGTGATCCCCCCACAGGCCAACTCCCCCCAGTTTATATACTGGGCATGCTGTCACATGGTATGGAATACCCTGTTGGCCAGTTTGGGTCACCTGTCCTGGCTGTGTCCCCTCCCAACTTCTCGTGCCCCTCCAGCCTTCTCGCTGGCTGGGCATGAGAAACTGAAAAATCCTTGACTTAGTCTAAACACTATTTAGCAACAACCGAAAACATTAGTGTGTTTATCAACATTCTTCTCATACTAAATCCAAACCATAACACTATACCAGCTACTAGAAAGAAAATTAACTCTATCCCAGCTGAAACCAGGACAAATTACAGAATGGTGAAAAGCTGATTCTACTGCAGGGAACTTTGAGCTTTCATACCAAAGGATCTTTATTCATGTCTTTTTGTAAGTAGATAGTCAGGGAATATTGTGCATTGGGAACACACACTCACTGTACTTCACACTGGTGAAAGCCCTAATGCAGTAGTTACATCCTTTTATGTCATGGGTAGGCTCACATTACCAGGGCATTGTGTGAAGAATAGCAGACCCTGGGAATTGCCATATAGTAGCCGTTTTTTAGAAGCTGTAGTTCCACTACAAACACTAAAATCCAGCAATACATGTATTTTGAGAGAGTGTCTGGTTATCCATCCAGCTTGATTCCTCTACAAGAAAGTAGGGTTTTTTGCAATATTTTCTAGACCTTAGTTATCTACAGAAAGAGGGGCACAATCTAGTTTCAGAACTTGTCTGCTAATGCATTGGGAAACCCTCAGTATTTCTGTCTTTTTTTTGACTGAGCATGTGTAATGGGATGCAATATGACCAATAAATAGTTTCACTTAAGTAGAGGTGGGTCACTGGCTAGAGTTGCTGTAGCCTGGACTTTATTGGACAGTGCACTGTTTCATCAAGAACAGTATCTAGAAGAGAATTAAGCATTATCTGATGTCTTTGTGTTAGGAACTTAGAGGTAGAGCTTATAGCCAGAGTCATTTGCTATGGGTAGTAAAAACCAGTACTATTTAAGTATTTAAAGACATCTTGTTGAAAACAGTGTACAATAATATCAGAGAGAAGAGTTGTTTTGGAAGCTTTAGGGAAGTGAATGAGTAAGTATGGCTGGGATGGCAGAGTAAGGTAACATGAAGTCTCCAGCTATATGAGGGCTTTTTTCTTTAACAGTCCTTAGTTTTATTTAAGAGACCTAGAAGAATATGTTTAATGAGCTCCTGTGTGTATAGTGAAACATTAAGGCACACTTTTCTTCAAGAAAGGTGGCTGAGGAGCCAAAGGTGTAGTATATGTAGGATTAGCCCATCCTCGTTTTGTGCCAGTCTGTGGTTTTGTTGAGTTCAAAAGTATTTGGATTAGAAATAGTTTGGTACCTTTATTTGTCATAAGCTATTTGGGAGAAAGATTTTTAATGAGTTAAACGCTGCTTGGAGCTGAGACACTGCAGACTTAGGGGTTTATATGGCCCTGACACAGAGAAATCTAAAATACTGCACCAAATGAAGAGAAACAGAAAGACCATTTTCGCTGCCTCATCACCTGGGAAGAGTAAGTCTCTATATGGCTCTTTCTTCCTGTTCCACTCTTTTATCAGCATTTGTTTTCTGAGACCATGTTCTGTGTTTTACCCTTACTTTCTAACATCTGATAGTCAGTCTAAATGAAATAAAAAAGCAAGGGGTTTTATAATAGCACCATTTGGTAGAAGCTGGAAGCAAACCAGAACTGTGCAACACACAGCTGCTTTGAGACCAAAATGTGTGAAGAAAGTCTGCTGAAAATTAACATTAAAAGTGTTTGAGCAGGAGAGAAAGAAGGATGCTTCTGATTTAGGGATCAGTTCTGAACAGCATGTGGCCATCCTGAAGACAGGAAGGTTCAAGAAGCTTTAAAGAAGGGGAATCAAATAAATATTTGTGCTTAATTTATGCTGCAGCTAAGAACCAGCTGAAGTGCTGGGGAACATCTATACTTTAGCTACAGAAATGAAGGATGCTGAAGTATTGGCTAAGTAAGTCAGCCCACTGGTTGCCCAACCTGATGTGGAGAGACTCTGAGGTCTGAATCATAACAATAGTTATCAGTGAGTCAGTAACATAAAATAAATAAGCCTGAAAAGTATTAAGAAAAAACATATTCCTGAGGATCCTTTAATTCTGTTGCATAAGAAGGATATCTGATCTCCTCTGTCTTAATTACTACCTGATGCCACTAAGGCGTGTGTCTGTGTGTGTGTGTGTATATAATTACGCATATATAAAATAGATTGCATGAAATTTATTTGGCAACAGTTTATATAATAATTCAAATCCAATTGTTCTTGCCTTTCAGCGAGTAATAATAAACCATTGTCGTTGCTTCATATGATCATTAGATAGTGTTAAAGCTGAACATGAGAAAATGGAGTGAGTGCAATGTCATCTCCCTGCCCCTATGAACTTAGAGTGTGTTCAGGTCTGAGGAGAAGCTCACAGTTTCAGGCCTCAGCACCTGGCACCTGAAGACCCTGTGGGCTCTGTCGTTTTAGATTTTGGCTGTGTGCATGCTGCATTTAATTGCACTTTGTATTAAATTTGTACTTTGGGGTCAGTAGTCTGCCCTTTTGACATATAGTATGTGTTAAATGAGAAAAACAAATAGATCTGTTGGTAAAACCTGTCTTTTTCTAATCAGGAGGTGTGAACAGACACAGGAGTGTGTATGCGTGTTTGTATCAGCTCTTCAGAAATCTTAGTTGGTCCCCTATTAATTCTTAGTGAAAAAATGGCAGGGTTCTCTTTTGGGTCTGCTTGAACATTCCAATCAGTATTGACAACTACTTGATAAAAAAGAAAAATCCTTACTGCACTTCCAAGAGAAGACACAGTACGAGATGGCCCCTATCTTAACGTAGTTGCCATTTACATTATAAACATGATAAATCAAGCCAGAGCAGCAAACAGAAGGGAAAAAAGCCTGACTGGGAAACACAAAGGCTGCAGCGGCTTGGTTGGTTGTCCCCATGGGATGCACGCCGTGCCCGCCAGGCCTCTGCTCCAGGGTTGTCACCCTCAGGAGCCCCTCGGCTTCTGTGCCGTGCTCCTACCCCTGCTCTTTGTCATGGGGTCCAACAGCCGCAGCCCATATGTGGGCTGCAGGCATTTGATCTGAGGGCTACGCCTTCTTGGAGGTGCACAGGGGCACATACTTAGGTGTGCAATGTAATGGCATACCCAGAATCTTCCCTAGTTGGGGACAATGTCTGTCAAAGATCCTGGGGGGCTATAGGGGCTCCTCATGGGGTCTGTCAGGGCAGGGCCTGGTGGCCAGTGCCCATCCCACTGTCCTAGCCAGAAGCAGGGCAGCCGGTGGACACTGCAGCAGCCCCAGCCCGGGGGGTGGGACAGGGATGGGCCAAGGCCGGCAGGGATGTAAGTCCGGAGCTGGGGCTGGGGCCTGGCATGGGCAGGGCCGTGCAGGGTGTGGGTAGCTCAGGCCAGGCCTCGTCGGAGGCCCCTCACACAAAGGCAGCTCCCCCAGGCTGGGGATGGCCAAGGGCCTCCCTGCCTCCTCGCAGGAGCTCTCCTGGAGGGCAGGCTGAGGCTGAGCAGTTCCCAGGCTGGCCTGGAGCCCATGCACCATACCTCAAGGAGGGGGAATGATGTGCCCAGGGCCCTGACGGCCTTTGCCAGTTGTGTGGCAGAGTACCCGCCAATAGCTGAAATCTGCCTGGGAAAACATATTTAAGGAGGCCTACTTCTAGAGGTGTCATCCTCAGTCCTCTCTGTCACAGGGGCAAAAAGAGAGCTCACTGCAGGCAGGAACTGTCCTTGGGCCTGTGGGGTACTCTGGGGACCTGCCTCTTACAGGCTGCAGTCTACTCAGGGGCCCAGAGGCAGGATGTTCAGGCATCGTTTGGGTTCCCCATGTTTAAACAAATATAGTACTTATTCGCAGCAGAGACTGATGAGGGTCAATGTCTGGGAAAAGCTGATTGTGAGACTGTTCACACTTGGAGTTGCCGTGGGTTGGATGCTTTGCTTTGCCTCAGCTCCGTGAAGAGGAAGGAGGGGAGGCAGGGCTGCAGAGTGAATCAGATCTCTGAAATTAGATGCTGTGAGACCTCTCCTCATTTAATACCTACCTCAAAGGATATCTCAAAGGCCAGACTACAGTTGCAAGAAAGGCAATAATAGTCAGTGTTAAACTCTTATGTAGGCTTGCTGGGCTTTACATCTGCAAGACAATGCTTCACGCTGCTTGCACCCCACCTCCTATCTGCCCAGAGCAGCAGGTGCTTAAAGCTCCTGGTACCAAGTGTGTGCAGCACTGGATCCTTAGTCATCAGGGGGAACAGGACTGACAGCAGAGGTTGATGCCTGCAGAGAGAAAACAGTTACCAACTGATGCTTCAAACAGCAGCTGCAACATCTTCAGATTCACCGGCTCCCACTCAAAGACCTTGCCTGGATCCGTTCAACATGCAGCAGGCAGGGCATATGCATCCATGGAGAAGCCTACTGTAGACAGAGAAACAGCTGGCCGTGGGTATGACAACGTCTTTACCCCACTGAGAACAACAAGGAAGGAGGTGAGAGCTCTACAGGGGGTGGAGAGGGAACAGAGTCTTTCCAGTGTCAATAATGTCCATAAACCCTTTGAGGGGGACAAGGGGCAAAGCAGTGAGAAATGCTGCTTTTAAGAATTGGAGAGGTTGAAGCACAGATCAGTACTAATGCAGTGGAAATTGAGGAAAATCAAGGCCTGCCATCTGGTTATTCAAGAGGCGAGGAACCCAGGCTTGCACTGGGGAGGGCGATCTGCGCTGGAGCCAGGCAGACTGAGCTGGGACCCCATTATCGCGTTGCTGCATCTTTGGCTTTACTGCGTGTATCTGGTAGGAGACTATTGGCATTGACTTTCATGTCTATAGAACTTCAAAACTTCTTTCCAAAACATACTGTCACAAAATACACTGTGCTTTGTACAAGACTGTATTTGTGGTTTTGTGTATATATGTGTCTGTTTTCCTGTATTTATATGTTATGTCAGTATATATAGATAGAGGGGAAAAAAAGAGGAAATACATGAGATATGGGTAAAATATGGGGCTGTGGTCAAGCATTTGTACTGAATAGTGAAGAGGTTCAGAATAGAAAAGGGTAATATTTTTTAGTGACTGAGATGCACAATTATAATTTTAAAAGGCTCTTTAAAATTGTGTTGTTTGGCCATTACTTTCCAGAAGGACATACATGATATATGACCGAATATCACAAGCAGCTTCTATGAAGGAAGTATTTTCTAGTTTTCAGTAGACAGGCAGTGTAGCTGAGAAGAGGATTTCATCATGCTTTCTCCAGATTGCCTAACTGGCAGCCTCTGCTCACCTCCCAGTGGCCCTCTGGCAGTGTTTAATGTTCAGCCCGAGAGACAAAGGAGGATTGTCCTTTCAAAATGTACATACATCAGCACTGCATGAAAGAGAAATACAGCAGGAAACACCAATTCCAAATTGCTGTTTAAAGTGCTGGCCTTCTGAAATGCAGACAAAACAGAAATAAAACAGAAGCTAAAAGTAGTGATTTTTGTTCAAGCAGAGAAAGGACTCCCTTTTGGCACCTTTTGTAAGACATTAACTGTACCCAAAGAGCAGTTGAAATGGGTGAGAAGAAAATGGTACTTCTGATGTAAACAACTAGGCATTGGTAAAGCAATAACTACTGCTTTAGATACTGGTTTCCGCTGAACTGGAATTTGGGAGGTAAAAACTGTTTCTCATTCTTGGTGGTAAATCTGCTGGGCTAAATCTGAAAATAAAAGGTCCAAAATCTCCAGGCAAAGCTTGCCAAGTCTAAAGAATCCTACTAAATGTATGTCAGCTGGAGGCTGATACATGAGCTGCTGCACATACACTGTACAGATTTACGCCAGCCCCTAATGCAAGGCCCTCAACATAGGACGCTGAGGTTTTGTGGCTGAGAAGTGGGTCTGGATCTGCTCTACTCTTTGGTTTGGGGAGAATGGTTATTGCAGACTAGATGGGCAAAACTGGGGTATTATGTATGATGTGCTTGCTCACTGAATTTTTTTCTCCTATCTAGCCTGTCAGTAATTAGAGACCAGAACCTGCATGGGACAGTTTCTGGACTAAGATTGCTTGATGTATTAGATCTGAATTTGCACACTGAAGCAAAATGATCTGTGCTGGTTGAGGATCTGGTCCCTTTTTTGATCTGTAGTGAGACTCTGGAAACCTTTGGGGTACCTGAAATCAGTGATGTAAAGCAGAATGGCTCCTATGTTTGTATGGTGTTCATGCTTGGAGCCCTTAAAAAAGTTCATACTCTGGATATGTTTCTAGATCCAACATTGCTGTTTATCCAGAATGGTTAGCAAGGAGGTAATATTATTCAACACACATGCAAAAAAAAAGAGAGATGTGAATTAGCATCACCTTTAGAAGCTCCTTAACCAAGATTTTCCACATATATTCATTCTGCTTGCTGGAGCAGGGAAAGGTGCTAGATCATTACTTTTTAGGTTAAAGATTAATCACTCTTCTGCTGTGCTGCTCCTCAGATGTTCTTTTATTATACTGCTGAAGTGATAGTAGATATAGGTGATACCCCAAACTCCCAAACTTTCTCTGGGCTTAGGGCCAAAATTTAATGCATTAAAAATGAGAAGAGATATATCTTACCTTTACTAAGAAAAGCTTTGTTGGGCATACAACACGATGTCCAATTCTAGCAGAGACATATTCAGGGCTGCCATCTGATACACTGAACCTATGCATTTCTGACTCTAGTCCAATGCCAATTAAATCTAGCATACAGAAAGCAGAGGTGAAGTGTCCAAAACAATCAAGAGAACATGAAGATCACAGAAGGAAGTTCATGCCTCATTCATTGTCAGTAAGGATCTAACCACTAGCAAAGAGCTTAAAAGAAAGAGCCGAAGAAGCAGTCTAGAAAAAATTATAGTGACTGCATGAAAACAAAAGTGTTACTGCATTGGCATTCCTGAAGCACTTCAGTCTTCCCTTTTGCTTAGAGTAAGCATAAGAACAAAAGAGGTGCTATATTGTTCACACCATGCACAAGATACTTCCTCTGCTAGCTGCAACTGCTCAGATCACTGCAGGTTGTTTTCTGAGGTCTTTGTAGTTTGTCCTGGTGTTGCGTAGGATTTGTCTGGTATTTGCCTATCTATGCAGTGCTTGCCTGGTTTCTTTTTAAACCCATGTACGTTTTTGCACAGCTACAATAGCAAGGACTTCCACATGTGTGCTACCCACTTGCATGGGTGGGGAACCATCTCCTTTTGCTGGTTTTGAACCCACCTCTTGCTTGTTTGTCTTTAATTCTTGTATTGGAAGAGGCAGTATGCAATTGGTCCCTGCCTATCTTCTTTATGTTGCTAAGGATTTTTTGGACCTTTACTATATGCCCCTAAGATGCCTCTTTTCCAGAATGAAGAGCCCCAGCCAACTCTGTTACTCCTGTTATTGAACCTCTTCCCGCTTTTGATTATCCTTGTTGGTCTTCTGTGAACCTTATATGTGCTTTTGCAGATGAGGGGAGCAGAAGTGAACACAATATTCAAGGCATGGGCAAAACATGGATTTATACTGCAGCATGATGTTTTCTGTTTTGTTCTCTATTCTCTTCCTGATAATTCCTAACATTTGTTTTGCTCTTTCGACTGCTATAGAACACTAACCTGATGTTTTTTATGGACCTATATATCATAACATGAAGGCCTTGCTCCCAAGAGGTAATGGCCAGTATAGAGCTCATATTTTTTTTCTGTGAAGCTAAGATTGGTTTTCCCCATGTGCATCACTTTACATTTATCTACACTGAATTTCATCTACGAATTTATTGTCCAGTCACTTGGCCCCTTAAGGTAAAAAAAAATCCATCATGGTAGTTCTTGTTCTTAGTACCTTGGATAGCTGTGTATCATCTGCAAATTTTGTTATCTCCCTGCTCATCCTCTTCTCAAGGTGATAAAATTTGAGTATCTTAAACAGCACAAGTTCCAGCACAAGTCCATGCAGAATTTGACTAGTGACTGCACTGAGAAATGACCATTAGTCCTATCTTTTGTTTTGATTTTTTGTATGCAGTTTAATTTTTTCTATGCATGCTTAATTTCTTTGTCTTTGATGAAAGAGTTTTTAAGAAACCTCTTGGAAATCCAGGCGTATCAACTAGATCACCTTTGCCTACATACTTGTTGACCCCTTTCTTGCACCTTAAAGAAGCTGTGTTGACTGCTCTCAAATCAGGCACTCCCTGTGGATAGCAGGGCTCAGTTCCCTCCTAACACGTGGCTGATGCTGTGCTTCTGTAAGTGACTCATTTTTGTCAAGCAATTATTTTAGCCAGGCTCCCATTTCCAGGCCTCTAAAATAGCTCAAAAATAAGCATTCATCAGTTCCTGGAAGCTGGCCATGGCAATCTCATGTAGATAGTTGTCATGTCAAATCCACCAATAAATACATTTGTTGTGAAGGTCTGTGAGGTGTAGTCCATCTGGTTTACCCTGATGAGCATCCACAACGTCCAGAGCACTGTGTATCTGTGTGTGTGTGTGTGTGTGTCTGTGTGTTCAAAAAGCGTGAATGGTACCAGAGACAGGATGTCCATTCCCAGAGTCAGGTTACACACTCATACACTGCAGAGGACCCAGGACTGTTATAATTCTATGGGAGGCTTCATCAATGGTGTCGCAAATCCTCAGGGCAGCTAATGCACAATACTGTCAGCCACACCAGCAGAGTATACATCACCTGAAGCTCTGGCATATACCTCCCAGCACAAGCAGCACCCTGTTTGCCCCACAGAATATCAGCTTCCACAGTGTGAAGGCACCCACCTGCATGCACCTTTGCAATAGCAAATTGCCAACTACTAGCTTGGTGCCCCAGTACCTGATACTCATGATGAACTCTTTGTCTGCATCAGTTCTCAATTTCTATAGTAACCACTGAGTGTACTTTCAGAGCAAGTCAAAGGTCATTGGGGCTGCTGGTGAGATTGCTTTTATACTAGCACAGAAAACATCATGAGGATTAGCACGCTTCAGTCCCTGTGAGAAGCTGTTCCAGCTCCACTAAAGAACAAGCAGCTCTGTGATATTCCTGGGTTTGGACTCTGTCATTCCTTTATTTGAAGATATGTTGGCATGGTATGTAGAGCTGTAAGCAGCAAATCACCTGTACCTGTGCTCACGTCTGGCTTAAGGGGTATAGTCTCCTCTCTCTCACACCCTCCAAACACCTACCAAACACCTAACAGATTAATCTTGGGGTATTTTTTTCACCATTAGAAGGCTGAAAAACAAGAATAAATATTTGCATATAAAATAAGCTGCCTTACTCTGGATAGTGCCTGTTAATCAGACTCCATATATTTTCATGTACATCTACCAGAGCGAGGGCATAGGCACAGGCTGACCACAGAGAGCAGACACACAGGCTGCCTCTTCCTCAGACGGACCACCTAGAATCCCTCCAAATCTCTCTGAATGAAACTGGCTGAGATTTCCCTCTTTGCCAGAGGCTGGGCATGTTCATTAGGGAAAGAAGGCGTACAGGCAAAATTCAAGCATCCATAAATAAAGAGTGGTCATTCGGCACCAGCAGGTGTGTGGAGGAGCATGGATCAAAAATGAGTGGTAGACTTGTTTTAGAAGGAGGAGAGACCTAGCTGCTGGTAACCTTGAGGATGATGACTTAAGACCCTGTGTGGAAAACTCAGTCCAGCTGCTCCGATGGTGCCTCTTGACAAACCCCAGACCCTAGCCTTCTGTGAAATGCTGGTGAAATGCTTCTAAATGACAGCTTACTACTTCTTATTTTAACAGAGTTGTTGCTATGATGGTGGGTAGTAGCAGGCACTGCTGATCCCATAACTTTTCTAAAGTGAAAGGAAGTCCTAGCTGGATCATTGGGATAGGTATTTGGTTACTGTTCTTTGCAGTGGAGCTTGTGGTGGTATGGTGTGGCCCCTCTTGATAACTGATATAAATCCCTCTGTGTGATAAAACAGATGGGTCACTTCAAAAACTCAGGAGAGAAGCAAGCAGGGCTCTGAGGGAAAAAAAAATGCACACAGGTGCTGGTATTCAGACAGTTTTGCTAAACCTAAATAAGATCTACTACGTGGGTGTGGGAAGCTTCCTTTGGGGTGGAAGTGTCTATTGCTTATAGCTGTACAAGTTGGATTGCTCTCAGGAGACCTCAGGGATAGCTTGAAGGTGTAAGCTGTGTGGAGGGACAGAGAGATGGGGTGGGAGAAATTTAACAGGGTAAGATAGATGTAAGCTAAAACACCCAACGAGCCTTTGGCTCTGTCTTGTACTGGATGCATTGGGATAAGGAGTTTGTATTGGGTTTGCATGGCAAGGTTTTGGTAGCGGGGGTGTTTCAAGGTTGGCTTCTGTGAGAAGCTGCTAGAAGACCGAAACCCCATTCCCTGTCCCCCTGTGCCGCTGGAGGGGTTAGGTAGAGAATTGGGAGCAAAGCTGTGCCCAGGAAGAAGGGAGGGGTGGGGGGAAGGTGTTTTAAGAATTGGTTTTATTTCTCATTACCCTACACTGGTTTGATTGGCAATAAATTAAGTTAATTTTCCCCAAGTCGAGTCTATTTTGCCCATGATGGTAACTGGTTGAGTGATCGCTCCCTGTCCTTTTCTCAACCCATAAGCCTTTTGTTATATTTTCTCTCCCCTGTCCAGCTGAGAAGGGAAGTGATAGAGTGGCTGTGTGGTGCTTAGTTCATGGCTGGGATTAAACCACGACATAGTTTTTGGGGCAATAAGAGAGAAGGTAGTAGTTTAAAATTATGTTTATATCTATAGTCACAAGCTTATAATGGTCTCAAGGAGCTACCTCTGATCTCCAAAATTTTACACTAAAATAATAGAAAATTTAAAAGAAATTATTCTAAGAGGATATGCCTCTCCATGGCTATCGGTCTGTTCAATGTACTCTGAATATGCCTGTTGTGTGCAAATACTCCTGGCTGAGCCTCAATCTTCAGTGAAAAACATCTACATGGTTTCATATTTGGAGGTGTCAGACATTCCATCTTATTTCCAGGTTGTACAGTTCTCATGTGTAGCAAAAATAACAACTGGAACAAAGAAAGAGGGGAACTAAGAAACCATGAGAATATGTGCTTTATTTATGACATATGAAATAAAAGCTTTCACACTGTTCTAAGCACACACAAATCTCGCTTCAATTATTTTTAAAGCACTGAGTTATCCAGTCTTTTACAGTGTGTAAGTGAAAACTCCTCACAGTCCAGATGGAAAAACATCTGAGCATTGCTCTGTTTTGCTGATAAAAACATTTAGAATATATTTATGAATACTACTTTTACTACTCAACCAGCTGAAGATTTTCTCACAAGCATATGAAATAATTTTCTGGTAGACCTTCTCTGTAACTTTTCACAATGATGCATGAAAGCTTAAAACTCTTCATCAAAGAACACAAGCATTTACATTTCTGGGCTTAAATTGTTCTTGGCTTATGGTCTTAAAATTTTTGCTTGGTTAATATAGGTGACCTAACTTGAAGGACAAAATCTGGCATACTCCTGAGGTTCAGATGATTACCAAAATGTATACAGAAACACATGCAAATATTCAAGTCTTGTATGCCTGATGCTCTTGTATATAAAACTAACTTAAGGGTATTTTAGTGCTGGATCAGTTTGAACATATCTTGTTTCACCATCCCACTGGACCCGTGTGCTGGGCCATAGCTATTCCCAGCTCATATGTACCTTACAGTATATTGCAAAACTCTTTCTGAAAGATTTCAGCTGGAATTTATTTCCTAAATGTAGGTGATTTGAGTAATGGATACACCTATGTGTCTGTCCTCCCAGTATAAATCTTGTAATATAGACAATCTAATTTCAGAGTTCTCCCAATACAAATTGAGTAATATATACAATCTAATTACAGAGACCTTTTTAGCTGCTCAGTTGTAAATGTCGGATATAAAGCTGAATACATTTCACTGACTGTGGGAGCTTAGACACCTAACTTAATTTAGTTAACACTTGTATTTACATGACTATAGTCTCCAGCTGAATACTCCTCTTAATATTTTCTGATATTTTATCTTTTACCTAATTGTCAACTCAGACCCTTTTTATTTCCCTTTTTCCTTGATTTTCAGAAGTCATGAGAAGCCTTTTTTAGGATTGTTTTTTCTGAATATAATACTGGATGATTTCAAACATCTTTCCTGTAGCAGTCGAGAGACCAGATCCACATATACTTTTTTTTTTCTTTTCTTTTTTTAACTCCTTTGTCAGTTCTATTATGGTCTTTTAAAAACACTAATAATAAATACTTCTGAGTTGCTTTTCTTTCTCCCTTTTTGTGTCTGGGTTTCTTCATTATCCAGTAGGGTGCTTCTGAATGCCACTCTACATATCTTTATTTTCTGATTATGGCCAAATCCCTAGATAAAGTGGTTTAGTAAATGCTGTGCTTGACTCAGTTATCACAGAGTTTAAGCATGTACTGCTAGTGAAGCTTTCTATGCAAGCAAACTGAGAAGCTATTTAAATCACTTTCATCCACCATATTTTTCATTGTACAGCCTGTGACAATTCAAAAACTCCAAGGTGAATGAAGGCACTCTTACTCCTGCTGTGATCCTTGAATCAGCTTAATTTGTTAACACAACATTCTTACTTTGTAATATGTGGTAATGATATTAATATACTTCCTCAGGAGATTTCACTTCTACTGAGTGCATTTCTCTCCTTTTTCCTTGCGCATCGTCTGTGTGGTGAATCAAATAACTTTAATAAATATTAATAAATATTACCTTTACCATATATTTCAGCCAACAAGGAGGATATTTTGCCATTAACCTGCTATGAGATTATATTAAAATATGTGGCTCGTAATGATTTACAATAAAGGACAACTTTCCATAGATTTCTATGTTCAGTTATACATGTAGCAATACACTTGGCAGAAAAATAGCAAAGAACCTTTTAGTAGATATACTATGTTAAAAAAACTATATTATAATAAACAGGCATGCATCAATCACTTTTTAGAAACTAGTCAGGTAATTCAAAGCAGTGTGCAAGGGCTGACTTTTGTGGCTAAAAGAGCTTCAAAATAAAACAAATTTTACATAATGTTGGGTTTGTTCATATTGAATTATTAAGATGGACTAGATTATAAACAGAAATATACATTAGCTTGGTTTTCTTGAGTAATATATGTTTTAGTTAAGTTAGGTCTTGTTGTAGGGGATTGTGGATAATAAATACTTTTCCAGTTCTCTTCTGGATAATTCCAAGCCATGCCTTTGTCCGTACAAATCATCACTGGAAGCTTTGTGTATTTAGGCATTTTAAGGGTATTTATTCTATACAAAGTGGAGTATAAATAAAAGGCAGTCGAAAAGTCAACAAACATTTTCCCAAGCACCACCCCAGGGCAAGATATTGAAGGAAAACTCATGTACTTTACTGCATGCCAGACTCTCACGTCTCACTCCCTCCTCTCTAATTGCGTCTTTACTTCTGAAATTCTTGCTTGACATTGACACCGGATTAAGCAAGACTTCTCCAAATAGGCTCAGGAGTTATTGCATCTGTGCGTTCTTTGATTTGTGCCATGACTTTGAAGAAAGTGATTCTGGCTTTTTAAAATGGAATTTTCCTCATTTAGTCTGAATTTTATTTTCCTATAATATTCCATTATCACCTTAACCTTGCAACATGCCATATGGCATGACAACAATGTGTAATGGCACATAGCACAGTGATACACAAGTTTGTATCAAAGAGACACCATAGTATTGTGCCATGAGAAGATGCCATTCCCAAGAGCAGTATGACTGTAGTTAGGATGAGGTCCTGCCAAAACTACTAAAGGCCTGCTTCTCATAGGAGCTCAAACATGGTATGCAATTGACTTGATTTGATATAGGTTTCATAGTGTTTTCAGCCTCTCTGCAGGTCACTCTGTTTATACACATGACCATAGCCAGGCTCTCTTCTGCTACTCTCATCTTTATATGCCTTTGTCTCTGACCTGCATCTCCTGCTGGATCCATGCTGTAACTCACATTGCTAATTCTTCACATGCATGGGCTTTGCTTGATTGGTTTACTGGTGCGGTTGTAGACTTGTGGCTGAGATTCTTAAACTCCTTAGCTGGGTATTTGCCATGTGTTCTCCAGTGCCTTTAATGAAAACTGACTGTCATTGATTCCTAGTGCACAATGATTAGGGAACAATAGCCACTGAATGCTTTAGCTGCTGTGCTGAACCTTATCAGGGGTTTGAACACTCTCTGAAATAAAAGGAAGGATCTCTAAGCATAGGATCAACATACTATGGTTTGCTTTCATCTATTCAAGGGAAATCAGTCCTCTTAGGAGTTTCCCTGGAAAACTTTAGACCTGGTGAATGCTGTTGTGTAGTTGGAGGTAGGCTGTTCAGGCTGGGAAAAGTCCAGTCTAGTAATAGGGTCAGGTGGGAACTGCTATACAAATAATATAATGTGAGCAGGTTAAAACTGTGGGAAACAAAGGCTGCTCATCTGACTGCAGTGCGTAAGTTAACAAAGAAGTACATAAGTTAATGGAGAAACCCACTGTGCATGAGGGACCCTGCTCCAAAGAGTCTCTAAGCCAAGATTTCCCTTCCCTATGGACAGTTCATACGGTACGTGCAGAATTCAAGCACTGCCCTAGCCTCACATGTTAAACAATTGCATATGTAAGTATTTCTTCAGAGAAGAAAAACTTGGAAACTAAAATACAATTTGTGTCAGTGTTTGCAACAGATGAACTAGAGCTAATCATTGGGAAACAGGTTATTCTGACCTCTTTGCTTTTCAAAGCAGGAAGTTGTGGAGATTCATTTAGATGCAGAAGGGGAAAATGTCTAGGATTTAACCTTCTAAAATGTACACACATAGAGATACATGCAGTAATGCATTTATCATTCCGCTTGAAGAATTTTGGTATTGGTACAGAAATGCCTTGTTTCTCATAGAAAGATTGGATTTGCTCCCTCTGAAAAAGAACAGATATTTAGATCAGAGCAGGACAGCTAAAACACGTCGCTTGTGGAAACTTGTTTCCTTGGAAATATTGCAAATATTTCTCCAAGTAACTACTTTAGAAATCAGTTCCATTGGAAAATAACAACGTGAGATAATGGCTAATGTAACTAGACAGTGGGGAAAAAAGGGAATTCCCTACCTTAGATTATCTGTTTATTAATTTCTATTTCCAGATTGCATAAGGATAACATCAAATTAAATATGTTACTTGGATGAAATATTTTTGTGTTCCAACTGTAATATTTGTAAACAATGTAAAAAAAGGAATTATAGTAGGTACTTAGAATATTGTAATACTATTGTTATGTCACATTTCTAGGGCTAACTAAAAGAAGAAAAATTGATTTAGCTTTTTTTTTTTTACTTCTATCTGCCAAGGTCATAGGGTGCAATTCAATCTGCTAAAGGTAATGGAAAAGCTCCTGTTCGTATTTGCCCTTTGATAAATTGTTTTTTGCTAAATCTACACCAGATTTATCTTTGTAATTAACACTGAAAAGAAAATACTGTAAATTTAAGACTTGCATTTCTGAAAAGGAGAAAATTAATTGTTGTTACATAATGAAAATGCTGAATTATAAACACTCTCAATCATGGTAGATGTACACACGCAGGCAGAATTGATGTTTCAAGTGTCTTTCTCCTTGTGTGAAACTGCTTTAATCACTTTTAAAATAACATTAATTTTAATATATTTTTAATAAGTTCAGTAAACTTGCAAGTATGATGAAGAGATGGCAATCAAGCTTCTTAATTTCGGATATTAATATCCACAGTGACATGAAGACTATAAGAGTGTAATCAGCTAAAATGTCACTTTTGAGGGAATTTATTGAATGGTCATAACACTGAAAAATTTATGTACTTTGCTTAATCAAAGTAAAAAATAGTATTTAAATCTCAAAAGCAAATTACCCTTTTCAACAGCGCACTGGAATTACTTCCCAAATCTTCAGCTTTAGTTGGTGAAGAAAAGAGCCATGAGGGAAGGCAATGCCTCATAAGAAATTATCATATTCTGCAGTGATAAATCAATAAGCTTGAAAGAAGAGGGAGAAATGGAAGTTGAGAATTGACATATAATGTAAATACATCCCATAACATTATAAGATTAGATACTCTAAATGCAAGACTAAAAGTTAGCTGCTTTTAGTGAGTTAGCTGCTCTTCATGCTTTTATGAGAGAAAGATTTCGCGGCCGTTGAAGGAATGTGAGGGGAAAATAGAAAATCAACAATTCCATTCCTTAATGACATTATATAGCTGAAGACTACTGTGATGCTACTGTATCACTGTTTATTAGAGATGCAGGTGTTACTTGTTTAGAGGCATAAGGACATACCTCTTTATGTGGATGTTCGTGAAATATCACACAACTCCTTTTTAAGAATATAGCTCTAAGTAAACATATGTTTCTCTTTATAGTCTTCAGTCTCCTGTTTATGGGATACAACATTTGTTATTCTGGAATGATTTTCCTTATAAATACTGACATGGGAGTATAGACCATTAATTATGTAACAAAGGACACCAACGAAACCAAGCCAAACCTAATTTTTACTTTCCTAGTGGATATACAGTCTAAAGAGTGCTAAAGCACTGTAAATATATTTTTATTCCGGATCAGTATATTTGCTGGGGTACATTGCTCCCTAATTTCATCAGAGAGAGAAACACAGTGCTGAAGGAGTGCTTTTGTTCAAGCCTAAAAGCTTACATAATAAAAATTGTTAGTGGATATTTGCAGATGAAGTACCTTGGTGTCTGAATATACTGTATTCCCCCTTCTGCTTGCAATTACAGGATGCTTCACATGGGATGCCAGGTTTTATGCAGTGTTCTTTATTTGTGGCAAATTAGGGAGATGTTCTGAAGCACTGAGGGTGCTGAATGTATTTACCAAATGCCAGGTGACTGCAGTTATCATTTTATAGGTGAACAAGAACTATCCAATTGTGCTTTGAGTGTATACATCCACAGCAGTCCAAATTACACCAGCAGTAGTGCTGCTATTTATACTGGTGGTAAAAGCACTACAGAAAATACCACCCACCTGGGAATAAGAGACTGTAGTAAAAGTCCTTATTTATCTGCCTATCAAAATACTCTAAGGCTGAATTCACAAGAGGATAGTGTTTATACTATCAGTGGAAAAACTGTAATCATGTTCTTTTTATGCATGGAAAATGGTCTATGAGCTTTTCTTCAGCTGTGCAAAGGAAAATCACAGCAAAAATACGATGTACTGGGTTGTGAGTAAAGCTACTGAACAGGTATAGACTTGAATGCATGAGGACCAGGTTTTAGAACATCAAGGGTAAAACTCGCTTATGCTTATAAGGATGTCTGTTCTTAAAATTTCATGAATACATACACTGGCCTGTAATAGAGTGATAGCACATTTAGCACATATATCTACAAGTGGATTACTGTTCTGTCATAGGACATACTAATGACCTGTGTAGACAACACATGACCTTGCTGAGAGTAATGGTATCTATCCTGCTCAGTGCAGTCCTGCTGAGACCCCAAAGCAGTTAGTGCATGCTGCCAAACATCTCTATGTGCAGTGTTTCTCAAGGGGGTGAGGAGGTTGAACGAACTGAGGTTGTGCAGGGTATAGTAGCTTAGAGTGTGCTGCCATACAGTCCCAGCTCTACACTGTTGAGACCCAGGGGAAGCAGAGGTTTCTGCACAGCGCTCCTGGGAGCTCCCAGAGGCAGGGTGAGTGCGGCCAGGAACCCTCAGGGACGTCTCTACTCTCTACAGAGTAAACATACCCTAAATCAATAGGGCATTCTCATTGTATTAGAATACTTAAACACTGTTCAGCTGGCTGAAGATGAGAAGTGCTGTAGCTGTAATGATCTGATGATACCACTCCCCATTGGCTTCTAGAGGACAGAGAGACAAGGCCACCTGTTGAAACTGGAAAAAGTAGTCAAGCTTACAGGCAGGTAAGCCATATACATTCAGGTATATAGGGTTTCTTTGGTGAATGCTGGAATTTAAAAAAATCTCTCCAGGCTTGGCTAGTAGAACTGATCTTTTAAGAAATTCTTCAGTTCCTCAAAATTATGTTATTAGCTATTTGTATGACTTAAAAAGGCTTTCCAGACAGTTCACTTCAGCTCACCTCGGTTCACCGCTGAATGAACTATTCTATACTAGTATCTGCAGTAAGTTAGCATTGTCCCCACCATTTCAACTCACACAACTCTCTTGTGTAGGCCCTTGAGAGTCTTCAGGAGTGAATTTCATGTTAACATCTTCATAATTGCAAAAGCTGAGGGGGACCAAGGGGGCTAATCCATCAAAGTATATAGTGGATGTTTCTTCTAATAACTATTATATTTTCTAAATGGGCTATTATGGATTTTACACCTTCGGTGATAAAATTTATTTTCTCATAAGTGGTTTTGAATTAAGATGGGAATAGGACTTTAAATGGTAAATGTATTACTTTTACACTACATGCATGTGGTTATTTTGGCCTGGAGCCCAAGAGGATGTAAGAATTTTTCTCTGCCATAGTCTTTAGCTTTAGTATTTTTCAAACTCTTTAAACATTTGCCAAAAAGCTAAAGATGCTTGTTCTCTCTCTTTCTGTGTGTTTTGAGTTCTATAGCTTTTTGATGCACTCTCCTATGGGTCCTAGTGACTCTAAATAGTTTAATTCTGGAAGCGGGATTAAGTGAAATATGCACAGATGGCTAAAGCAGAGGTTGATCAGGCTATTTGTCATTAAAAACAACTGTGTTTTGTCTTGGCTATTGCAGTCACTGGATCAAAACCTTGTCCAGCAAAAATTAAGGGTACTAAAAGGCCAGCCTGATGAGATTGTTATAGGCATGTGAGTGTAGTTGATTCATGAAAACAAATACAATTCTGGACATCTGATTTTCATTCCAATTATTGTCAACCAACTGTGGATCTTCAGCCCTCACTAACTTGTCACATTTGTCATACCTGAGTGACCTACACTGGTGCCTATAGAAACCTTACATAGGAGGGGGAAGGTCTGATTGGAGTAAAAGGTATATTCCTCAAGGTAAGTGTTAGGGGACAGAAGTTTGTGAGAGAGTCAGTTGTTGGCACTTTAAGTTGGATTAAATTTGAACTTTTTAAGTTAATTTGTTTAGGGCCAAATGCTGGTTTAATGTTTAGGAATTAGAAATGGCTATTTCATGACAAGGTTGATAAAGAATTTTAGCAGGGATGGGATGAGCCAGTGATAGTTGGGAGAGGAATTGAACATGGAAAAGGAACATGTGTGGAAGGATCTTGGGGACAGGACCAGGAACAGTATGCGATGCTGTTCCTGGTGCTTTTGCAGGAGCCAGGTCTGGAGGAGAAGTTACTAATGAGAAACAGTTTGCACGGCAATCCTGCACCTACCAAATGTGTGCTGTGTTCCTTGGTGTCTCTGCACCTTGGCAGTATCAAAAGGCTTGCTTGTGGCAAGACTTGCCTGTGACAGATGTAGGCAACCGAAACAAGTGTCAGTGTAAGCACACTGAAGGCTTGTTGCAGGACAAACTAGTGAACCTCACCTCACTTGCTGAAAGTAGTGGTGGAGTTTGTGATGACCTGCATAACATCCCAGCCTTGGCCTAGGCCTTGACAAGCCATGATGTTCAGATTATAACAGAGGTGATCCAAATACTTGGCATTGTAAAGGCTTATATGAATCAAGGAGAAACCCTGCTGTACGTCATCCAACACAGAAGCTATCTTCTGAATGTGGCAGTGATTTTCAATGGGTTTCCTTGGGTCACCACAGTTTATGCTAAATACCCTGGTTCCTGTGACAATGCAAATCTCTGAGCTGGACCGGGTTTCAGCCACAGATTTTGATTGTCAGCATATGGTTCCTTGATGAGTTTCTTGCAAAAGGACCTTGCTAAATGCCTTTTTTCATACTTACTTAAGTTCTGATTAGATTACACGCTTAGGCCAAAATTGGCACTTGCTTGCCTCACTGACATGGTTTTATTGTGTTTTATATTTCTCCTCCCCAATTTGCTTTTGTAGAGAACCACACTTACTTCAGTCTGTTTCATCCCAAAGGGTTAAGGCTAATGTGCACTGGAAGGACTTATCATCACAAGGTGCAGAAGCACATGAGTTGCATTAGGAACAGTGTTAGTGCTTGCATCATTTCAAGCGTACCTTCTGTACCTTGAATTATGGAAAATAAGTTTAATATTTGCAACGTGTTGCACATTGAGTGATAAAGGCAGGGGTCACGATGTGTCTTTGCCATTGAGGACAAGATCCCAGCGGGTGACTTACTGATCCTTCAAAGAACAGATGAAGGATTCAAGAATAACTTGCAAAGGTCAGATTTTATGGTTTATGTTGTTTGGTCCAAACTGTGACAGAGCAAGAAAGTAACATTATGATGGAAGCGTCAAGAAGAAGTTTTAGAGAAGCAGGGGAAGAGTTCAGTCTCCTTTTCCTCAGTTCTCAGAGTGTGATGATTTTCCCTATCTAAAGGTCTGTGACATTTTTAGGCACTAAGTGTTCATGCAGGTACAGATCTTCTGTGAGCTGATAATGTAGGAACACATGGTGCTGGCCTAATAACATTCAGGAACCAAGACACTTCAGAGCAGTGGAAGTGAATAATTTGAAACCACTATGATCCCTGCTAAAACTAATGGTGGGAGTGTCTGTCAGATCAGGCAGACCTGACTGTGCTCCACTTAGCTGTGCTTGTAATTGATGTCACGTTTGAAGTCTGTTGTGATTCATGGTTCCTAAAGTTCACAGCAGTGGTGGCTTTTCCATTTTAAGGAAAAGACCAAGAATTGCTTTAAAATACATATGACTGTGATTAATGGAATGGGGAGGTTACTGAAAACCTAATATTTTAGTAGACTGGCAGAGGTGGGGAATTAAAAAGGCAGGGGCCACAGCATGCTGAACCTCTCAGTTACTTAGTATGCTCAGACACCCCGTACTGACTAAAATGGGGACACTGTGCTGAATTCCGCTTTGGGAATTTCCAGCCAATTGCCAGGCAGATTCTTGGCTGGCTCAGTGTTTTATTTTGGCCTTTGAGAATAGCTCTTGCAGGTTTAACCAGGTTGCACAGAATCCTGCGGATTCCTGCTATAGACAGATAGATGTGCATCACAGGCAGTTTTGTATTTAGTTAGAAATATGCCTCTTTTGACACAGACTAAAACACTGACACTATTTTAGCTACTGAAGTACACAGGGTGTTAGTGATCTCTTAGGCTCTCAGATTTTTATCTCCACTGGGTGCATCTGGTGCTTCCTAAGATCCACATGTACTGGCACAGTCACTACAGAACTCAGCCAAAAATCTGCACTGTTCTCTCCATGAGGAGCACCTACAACACTGAAGCACAGCACAGCCAGAGCAAGTAAGAGGGCCATGGCCCTTTTACTGTGCCTTAGCAGTCTGAGGAAGCCTTCTGAAGCAGCCCTGCAACTCAGAATTGCTTGTATGTGCTCAAAGAAAAAGATGTGTAGGGGGATGGTTGTTACTCAGGGTTGTGTGATTATCCCAGAAACATGAGTCCTTGTACCCAATTTTTCACCCTCTTGTCAGCAGCAGGAGAAGCAGTCTCACCACTGAGCACAGGACACTTCCCCTTTACTGTCTCCTTGTTATGTCTGAAGAGCCTCGCACACAAGGCTCTTATCAGGGTGGCAAAATCAATGCTGCTAATGCTCTTAAGAAACTTTATGGTGAGCTGGCTACCCAAACAAGCTAGTTTAAAGGCAACTTGGTTGTGTCTGCATGATTTCAAGTGACTGCAATGTAGACATATCTTTTCAGCTATGCCCATTTTCCTCAGCTAAAGCCACATTGGAGCATATTGCTTGCTATATTATAAAACAATTACAGTATGTAGACCTACACTGGCACTGAAACAGCATAAAATAAGATTAGAATATTTTTAGTTTTATGTCTGAATAACAGCATCAGCCTGAAATCCTGCTGTGGAGTTTACATCATGGGCAGAGGTACATAAGGGCCTGTGAATATTCTTCTACTTTACTCCCTATAACTTCTCTCCTTCTGGCAGATCTCACTGAACTGCTCTTAAATTGTGCGGTGATATCTGCTTTTGTGTAAGTAGCAGCATTCTGTTCAATCATTTTCTGGAGAAAGCAGCATACAAAAGACAGCCTTTCCTAACCCCTCTCTGTTTCCTTCACCTCCGGGGCTCCCTGCTTCACCTTCAGTTTCTCTCCCAGCTGGAAAGACATTCTTACGTTTCTTTCTAATGATTACTAACTTTGTGGTTAAAAACTATTGGCTTCCTGCAATGCCCAGAGGATCCTAGTGTAAAGAAGGATGGTAGTTCAAATAGACTAAGGGTGATCAAATCCATTTCCCTCATTTGGTATTGCCTCCTACTCATTCAATTTTGGTCTTTATTGCAATGAGAAGAAAGAATAAAGTAGACCCGTCTGGACTTTCAAAATTTCCCTTAGCGAAGTAAATACTGAGTAAGAGATAGATCAAAAACCAGCTTTGGTACTGAGGTGCAGATTGGAAAAAAAAAACGTGTTAAGACTGTATGACTGATGGTGTTGCAGAGCCTAAGGTAAGTGCCCAGCTCCAGGAGAAGAGCTCGCAGGACCACTCATTGTCCCCTCCATACCAAGAACTAGGATTCAAAGCAGGCACCAAACTGAGATGAGAGATCCCATGGCTAGGGAACTGGTTTGTGAGGCTTTCATGCTCATGGTTTGGGTGCCTTTGAGGGACTTGGATTCGGGTATTAGCCCTCTACTTTGGGATTTGGTGCTCTTGGACAACTGCTTTCTTTTGAAATGTGTGTGTCCAGCCACCATCGGGTCTGTCAGGGCAGGTCCTGGCAGGTCCCAGCCAGGAGCAGGGGAGCTGGGAGGCACTGGGACAGCCCTGGCCTTTGGGCACCTCTCTAGGGACAGGGATGGGCTGAGGCTGGGTCAGGACATGGGCCTGAAGGTGGACCCAGCTTTGTGGGACCCATGGTTAGGCATGGAGTCCAGCCGCGATGGATGTGGTGTTGCTGGGGCAGGGACTGACAGTCCTGGGGGGCTGAAATGGGGTCCTGGGTTGTGAGCAGGGTGCGGGTACCCTGGGGAGGCGTGGGCAGGGATAGGCAGGGCTGGCGGTGCCTCAGGGCCATGGTGGTGTGCTATTTTGCACCCAACTTTTACATTGTAGCCAGGTAATTAGAGCATGCACTGAAGAAGGAGAAGGTATGGTCCCCAGCCCTTCCCACCCAGAGGGGTGTCCATTCACCTCTCCCATATTACTGGAGAGTAACCCATGTGTTTCAGCACTTCCACCCTTTTCATCCTCCATGGTGCAAACCCCAGTTTAAGGTGGCCAACTCTTCACATGTGCTGCAGAGGGAACCACTTTACCCAAGTCAGGCTTGTGAAGCCCACCCTAGTGCCAAATCTGGGAGGCCATTTGTCAGTACTGGTCTCTGCAACTTAACCACTACATTTCAGCACCAGTTACCGTAAATGTGTGCATGTATTGCTGTCCTTTCATGGAAAAGATGAAATTTACACTGTTATACTTCATTACTTTAGAATAAATTGTATCTGAAAATTTACATTTTATTGAACTTCTGTTTTCATCTCATTAAATGTCTGCTTTAGTGTGAATACCAGTGTATTAAAGCCACGGATGACACTGAAAATCATAATCTCTCCAGTATGATAAAGGAAGAGGATGTAAATTAGAGAGCTTTCTCAAAGTCATTGTTCAAAATTTCCTTGTAGAGAAGTATATGAGCCAATAATATTACAAAAACTCCCTTACTTGCTAGTTCTGAAGGAATTGTGAGGGAAGTACAGGTTTGATTACGCCAGTGAGCTTTGGAACAAGCCTAGCACTGAAAATAACAGAAGTTCTCAAACCACTGAAACTTTTCAATAAGTCCATTCTGAACCTTCATTGTGAATATAAAGTAAACTAAAGGAGGACTTTAAATGGCAGAACACATAATTCATTTAATTTAAAACACTTCAATTGCATATGCACATGTTGTGTAAGTAAAATGCATATTTATATGCCCGTACCAAGTGATTTATCATCTTTTTAGAGGTGCAGAGTGAAAGAAAGAGAGGCAAAGGACACAACACAAAACAGGGTAAATTCTGATTAGGTATTAAGATGATTTTTTTCACTATGACATTGGTCAGACGTTGTACCAGATTGCCCAGAGACCTGTAATTTCTATATCTTTGGAGATATTCTCAACTGTAATGAAGAAGTCCCCAAGTCCAATAAACTGGATCAGGTTTGAGCACTGTCTGGAACAGTTGATACCCAGAGGTCCATTTGAACCTCTATCATTCTATGGTTGGGTACAATTCAGACGACTGCAAGTGCACAGAGGTGAAAATCAAGGTTAGTGGAAAAAGTTCTCTAGAAAGCTTTGGACCTTGGCCTTTCATTGCACAACACACATTATTTGAATGAAAAATGAAATAAAACTATGATGTAACTACAACAATTCCAATTCAAATTACCCCAGTGGCATGTAATGGTTTACTATCAAACCCCCATATTTTAGGTCCTAGAGACATTATTTTTATAATGGCTATAAAGTAATATAAAACTGAAAACCTACATATTCTGCAAACAAAAACCCCCAAGATTAGTATCTCTGTGTATTGTTGTCATTCCTGGGAAAGGGAAGTAAACGATTTACTGGACAGAATTAAAAGGACCAAAGATAACATTAAAACATGTTTACTATAATGTTGGGCTTTACTTCTCACACTTGAGGTGCTGACTGAATAAGAACTGAAGGTGTCCACTGGTGTGAGTGGAGGAGGCACAAGGTCAGGCCTTTGGTGATGATGGGTTCTATGCTTTCATAAAGCATCAGCCATGGATCACTGGGATCTTTAACTGGTATCTTTAATTGTTCCACTTGATGAAACAAGGTGTTGTGGTCTTTAGCTTGTCCTTGAATTCACCCAATTCTGCAAGCAGATCTGATTTGGATGTCACAAAAGTGACAGGAACATGAAAACAGTGTGAGAACAGAACATGTATCAGTAAATTACTGAGTGGCAGTCTTTCCTGTCTCATTTGAAATGCTCCTGTCCTCCTCCTTCAGATTAAATCTTAAACTTACTGCATTATGTAATGACTGGAAGGGTTGATACCTCTGTTATTATTATTAACATATTTAATAATCATCCCACAGAGAAGTGGCACAGGGTGATTTTTTTTGACAGCAAACCAAAAATCCTATTTTAATTAAATTTTATTAAAAACATTATAACAAATACTTTTTTGTGTTACATTTTGTATAGCCTCAGGCAATGCTGACTTGCCCAATATAGTTTTGTTGTTGTTTTTATGGATCGTTTTTGTTTTCATGTGGTTCTCCTGCACACTACTACTGAAGGTAAATAATTATGTATCTACTTCCCTTGGCTGAGTCCTAGACAAACATGGAAGTGGTTTATCATGCTGTTTGAAGATGAGTGGAAGGTCTGAGGAAGAGTGGGGTCTGTCGGGGCTGGCAGGGAGGCAGATGGATGAAGTGGTGGCTGTGTTCTCTCAAGAAGGAAATTCTGGCAAGGAAAACAGGGCTGGAAAGGGTATTTCACCTCCACAGAAAATTCATCTTCCTGGAAATGTCCTGCACTTTCCAAGCCCTGCCATGTAGTCTCTCTCAGCAAAAGATAGCTAGCTATTTGGTATTTTCTCCAAAACCGTGGAAGATTTTTTTTTTTTAATATCAGCACTAGTGTGCTGTATAGGAGTCTGTCTGAAATTAACTGGCAACTACTGTGATCTGTGAAGAAACAGAATTTTTAAATAAAAGAAATTAGAATAGAAACAGGCAAAACACTTGATGCAATAAGAAGTAATTATATTGGGGATTAATGAGAGTAGAAAAAAATATTAGGGGAGAGAGAGACCATGAGTGGATCAGAGAAGGAAAACGGAGAGGAAATAGCAAAAACCCAGCAATTATTTTTTAAACAATTTTAAGTGATGTCCATATGTTTTGTGAGATGTGACATGTACAGAAGCTGTGGGATAGAGGTTACAAAAAGGACTGGCTAATTTCCATGCAAGTAGCAGTAGTAGTCTGGATTTCATTTTGACACCTTTGTGTCTTTTACCACAGCTGACTGATCAGTCCATGATATACCAGAAGAAATATGTTGGAGGCACATCAGCCTTGCAGTTTATAGCTTCAGCTGAGGGAAACAACATGGCTGCATTTATACTTTAATTAGCAGAGGAAAATCATATCAAGTCCAGGGAGTTATGCCAGTTTACACTAGCAGAGGCATCAGTCCTTAATGTTTTAGGATAATCACACTCGAATGCAAATTTATAAATATTTTTAGCAGTCTGTATTCTAGTTGCATTATTGCATACAGTAAATTAAATAAACTAGTAATGTAATTCAAAGCCTGTTATGAGGGCTTGTATCCTGTTAACTGGGTCTGAAAATAAGAAGCAGCCATTATGCAAATGTCACACCCTTGATGAGTCTGACCCATACTTTACATAAGTCTCTCCACTTTTTTTGTGCCTATTAGTAATCAGAAAGGTTTATAACGTGAACTTGCTTGCCAGCCACCTGACTTATCCTAAAACACTGCATTATGTCTCCATGTAGATGTCTCAGGCGTGTGTACATGAAGGTACAAAGGCAAAAAGAATTCCTGGGTTCGTATGGTTTTATGCTTCATTTGAAGCAATGATAATGCAGCCTTAATACTGATTTGTTCAACATTGACCTTTTTAGTATGTAAATAGATCTTCTCCCTGCACAGTGCAATCAACAGTATATAGGGTGATTGATTCAGAAGAAATTGCCTTGAAAACTTCAGGTAAATGCTTTTATGAAGAAGTCTGCAGGTATAGCATGGTCAAATATAACGTGTATGATGCGTTCATGAAGCATGCAGTCTCAATACTGTAGACTGACTACAGAGAATGTCTATAGTCAAATGGCAATTCACCGTTTCTGTGGTTGTTTAGAGCATTTTTATTTGAAAAGAAGTAAAGGCAGATGACTAATAGTACAAACTAGGTGATAAATAAATGCCTCTATACTGTACACATTCATAGATTGACTGTGTCAGAACTGATGAGGTGCGATCCTTTCAGAAACAAAAGATTTCCATGATGAAAGACAGAAATAACACTAACATAGGAATTCTTTGTCATAATTTATTGCAAAAAATGTCTCCCAGCATGCAGATCCCTGGATTCCTGCAGTCATGAAGCTTTTATTTCTCCTTTCAAAGTCAGTCTTAAAACTTTTATAGATGTGTTTGCATATCAAGGAGGCAGGTTCAACTTCTGCAGGGTTGTTATTGTGGGGTAGGATGCAAAAATGTCACTGAAATTTTGGTAGGGTCTAAAACAACAGCTGGGGTCAGTGGCTCTACTGCTGGAGAACATCTCTGATACTCTCTAATACTTGTGAAGATAATAGTGTGTGCTGAGATCAGGTCCTGCCTGTATTTTAGAGGAATAAGGAGAAACCATAACACAACTTACAAGCTCCTGGTATTTGCTGATCACAAATATCACCCCTGAAAAGAAAAAGAATGTTGAATAGCAAAAGGAGATCCAATTTCTCAATAGCTAGATCTCCAAACCTTGGTGGTAGCTGCTCCAGGATGCCAGGTGTTAATGCTGCTGGTGTCAATTAGTTCTCTTGTTGGAGCCCATGTTTCCATGAGAACATCACCTGAAGGTGACACAAGGTCAGTCCTCTGTGCTGGCAAAGTGGAGCAATTTGCTAGACATACCAGATAAAAAAATTATATTCATTCTTCCTAGTAAGGTGAAGGAAAATCCCTGTGACACTGAGGAAACGCTAAGTTCCCTGTCAGCTGAGACACCATGGTGTTGGTCTCTGACCTTGCACATAAAGGGGCCTGCATTTCTGGCAGCTACGATACATTGGAGGTAATATGCCTATCATCTGTTGCTGCTGACACCTTATGCCACTGTAGCATAACCTTATGCATCTTGTCCGTTTTGTCAGGAATAAAAATGGAAAGGTTGGATTTCATCATGCAGTACTAAACAAAATGAAGAACTATTCATGAAAGTGCAGCCACAAAGGGATTTGACTGCAAAAGTTTTAAAAATATTTTATTTTAGTCTATTAATGATTGCATGGTGAGCACTTCTCTGAAATTAGAAAGATGATATATAATATGCTGCCTTGCACTTAATTTGAACATTTTTTAATACTACTTGTATGAATAGCTTTGGATAAAATGCAGTTGAGTTGTTCTTAATTTGGTCACTGGAGGACTGCCATTTTTTTCCACTTACTTACAACAATAGGAAGAGTGAATAAAATGGTTACAAAAGCTGCTGGCCCAGAATCTCAGCTATTGCTATACAGCTCTCAGAACAGCTTGGGAATGACAGCGTGTAAGCATATAAATATAGACTTTTCACTCCTGTGCATGTGTATGCCAGCATGGTCTCCATATTTTCCAACCTCTATGTTTCTTGTAGAGGTTACTAGACGCTTAAGTCCACCAAAATACTTGAAAATATGAAGAAGGCAAGAAAACTGAGTTCAGCTAAAAACAAAAGACAATCACCATTTTTTTTAAGGTGTTGGCAAATGGGCTGTAAAATTTCTATGCCTATCTAGGAGGACAATGGGTACCTGTAATGAGCTTGGCTGCATATTTTGTATAATTTACAAAGGAACACTGTACTAGGCTGGGAGCAGCAAAAAGAATAAAATAAAATAAAAATTCCAGAAAAACAGCACTGTATAGTATATGAGACAAATCCTTCTTCTTGTAGAAAGATGCATAGTGAAGTCAGAAAGAAATTATCCCACATGTATTGTACTCCTAAAAGGGATAGTACAGCAATATAATACAAGTTTCTAAAATATAAATCTCTAAATTAGCCATATTGAAATGCATTAAGTTAGGATTTATCATGAAGGATTCATCTATCTATCTCCTGTAGCAGAATGCTTCTACACAGAATGAACAATACTCTCCCTGGAGGGACCAGTTCTGTTTTTCAGTATCAAAAGATACCATGCACATCTAAGGACAGACCTCGGCAACTTTTGTAGTCACAAAGGATTGCATAGCTTTGGGAGATGGTATATTACAGTGCTAATCCTGGCCATATAACTAATAAAGTGCTTGTTTTCAGCATTTTCTAGCATTATTGTGCTCTGCGAGAGCCACAGATGTGTTCCTTTAATTTTTTCAGGAGCTCAGTTAATCCCGTGTCTAATCTCACATACACAGAAGCAGCAAAGTGGCTGAAAAAGAAACTGCATAATGCTGCAGTCTTTGCCAGAGATAAGCGCCCTAATTCTCCTCTGTTACACTGACTTGATGCCAGTGTTATTTCACTAACTTCAGTGTAATTGCCCCTACCCCCCATGTATAACTGGTTTTACAGAGTATAGAAGCAAGCCCAAAAGGGGATGTTTGCGGGAACTTTGTGCATTTGCTGTATTGCTCTTACATACTAAGTATGTGGTCTGCTTCAAACATGTCCCGCACAAGAACTAGGTAAGCTGGAAATGCCTCAATTGAGCAGCAAACAACACATTTACCATTGCACACAGGTAATGCTATCACCTCAAGTAATTGCAAGCAAATTAGTATAACTGTCTAAAACAGTGTTTCTTTTAATGGGAATTCTACTTCAAATGCTTTACTCATCAGAAAGCTTTTCTTAATGAACAAAACTAACATTACACTGAGACATTGCCTGGAAGAATGTTTTGAGTTTACTAGGCATAAGCGACCTGAAGTTCAATAATAATCCCAGGACAGTGAATGAGACAGGTTGATGTTCTGGTTAGCAGTCTTCTCTGCAAAATTTCACTTTGCTGGCTCTTCTCAATGTTAGAGCCTGGGCCCTGCAGTGAAAACCAAAAACCACACTGTAGCCCTTTTTCCTCCTGTTTTGGAAAAATATCTAGTGAATTGTTAAACAAAATATTTCATTCCTTTACCCTTGAGAAGTTGGCTATATTTAAGAAGCCAAGGCTACAATATATTGCATATCTAAGTATCTTTATGCTACTTTGTTTGTTTTATGGATTTTAGTGTCATTCCAAGATCACCAGAAAGAAAATAACTACTATGGGAGAGTGATCTTTTTTAAAAAAGAAGAAAAAAAATTCTTCAGACATGCATTAAATGTTCCAGAGCTGTCTGACTTCATTGAGGGAATAATTTTGCTTGGAGCAAGTCACAATAAGTTCTGCCCTTAATTAACCTTCCTACTGGCACACTGCTAGGCTGCCAGCAATATGATCTTCATCCTTTTGTCTCATACTCACCAGGCAACATTTATTTTATCTTAGTAAGCTGACATGAATGCAAGGTGTTAGCCACGTTATCTTGCGCTATTTTTCATTACAACCAGCTCTTAAATTCCCCTCACCTTTTGGAATTCAAAAACTGGGAAGAAATAAATACCTCTAATGAAATGAGGTTTTAAAAAATTGACTGCAAACCAGAAATACACAAAATCTTTACCCAAATTTTACAAGCAATGAGCAAAAATTGAATGTGACCTCACTGTGCATGGATACCTTAATATGAAAAAGATATACAATATGAAAAATATTGTAATCTTTGCCTAAGTAGCTTCTGGGCATTGAATACACAGAATGTTGCCCACAGCAAGAGAAGTCAATTCAAATGTGAATGTTCCCTACTGAATAGAGCAAAGAAGTAGAAGACTGCTAATGGCTTTTGAGAAAGCATGTGAACAGCCAGTGTTTGAAGATAAAGGAAGAACAGTCCCAGGTCCTGCAAAAAAACAACCAATTAATCAGTAACAGTAAATGGGAGGTTTAAATGAAGAAGCATTTGGCAGACTCAGATCCTAATATGTGCAGACTCCACAAGGCACCCTGTCTAATAGAGCAGCACAAATAAAAAGTATTAGAATTGGTGTATTCAGGCGTGTATGTCAGCACTGCAATATCTTTTTAAGTGATGACCATATAAATTACTATGCTAGGTCACAACAAATGTTCATCTAGTCCAGTCCTTGGCTTCTGGAGGTGTCTAGACCCTCCCTGTCTGGCTGGACAAAATCCTCCTCCTCCCCCTTCTGTTTTTTGGCCTAAAAGGCATGTTGATAACTGCCTGATAAAAAATCTAGTACAGAATCTCAGTGAAAGAAAAAAAATGTGGGTTTTTTTAATGTAAACCACAAATGCTTCTGTTCTGGTGGAACCAGAATTTTCTTGAGGATGAGCAGTACTCAAAGGAGAGAGCAGGCTTGCATGGAAAAAAACAATCCCTTTGAGGAACAAATTTGAGTTAGTAAAGTTTTAAATTCTTGAATATGTGATTAAATACACAGTTTTAGATCAATACATAAAGCAACATATGGCTGTTATATGACATCTGTGAATGAATCAGAAGTGTCATGCAGCAAAATTTGGAACTAGAAAGCCATTTTGCACGCACAGATTTTACCTGTATCACAAACTCCCCAAAACAGGCCTCTTGTTTAACACTAACTTAAGGATTGCCTTTAAAGCCTTGTTCTCTTTTGACTCTTTTTTTTCTCCTTTGGACTTGTGTATACTTCATCCACATCTTGAGACCACCCTGAGCCTTGTCATGCATTGCTCTGTTTATATGCCGTAACACAAAACAGTGTTCTTGGTTTCTAAAGTCAGTTGACACAGCTTTTGTAAACTTTCCTTTCAGTGCAAAAGGATCATGAGTCTTTGTTTCCAAAACATGTTTTTTTCTCAGCTATGTGAACAGAGAACTTAAGAGAAACTTATATCGCATTTCTGACTCTGCTGGACATGCTGGTATCTGTATTGAGATATTGTGTTGGCATACAGGCCAAAAAAAAAAAAAAATCTGCTTATTTTCTGTTCAGCTGAAAGCAGCAACTTGATGTGAATTTTCCATCACCAGAGCAGCTAGCAAAATTAACAGTCCCACCATATCTCAAAGCCTCAAAGCATTAAAGAAGAATGGCTGTATTTGTGTTAACATCTCATTGTGAATAAACTCATGTTTTTACATTGAGTTTTGCAGTCAGGCCTAATGACTAATGGTCTAGACTGGAAGTCAAGAGCTCTGGATTTCATTATGTCTTATTCTGCATCTTCAAGATTCTCCTGGGTAAATCACTTTCTCTGTGTGCTTTAGTTTCCCATCCATAAAATGACCTTTGTGAAATGCTATGAAGTCAGTGGTTTCCCAGCACAATGCAGTGCTATGTGTTATTACTGCAGCAAGTATGCTCCTGAACATCAGTTGCTGGATTTCTGTAAATGAGATGTGAGGGATGATAACATCAACAGCTGCTGAATACCACACACAACTCTTCACATACAGCTGTGGCATTCTATTGAAGCCAGTCATTACAAGTCTATACCAAGTCTTTATGTCTGGTGTTTGATCCTGTCAACACTTACAAATAAAGACTTGCAGAACCAACAGTTTCATGTGAAAAAAAAGGAAGTATTTGCTCACAGACTTTCTTTTTAAGTAAATGTCAGACAAATCAACGTCAGACATGTCTCTCAGGTATTCCTAATTGCCCTGGGGCAGACAAGCTCATTTAAATCTGAGAATTGAAAATTTGACTGTGGGGGGCCTTTTAATATTTGCTGTAGCTGGTGGTCAACAGGAAGGGATGAAGCTTGACTTGACATAAACTTTGTTGTATTGGTGTATTTTTAAACCGTAATATTTGTGTTGGGTAGTGGTAGAAGAGAGGTTGCTCAGAGGTATGGCATCTGGTTAGGATGTTGGACAGCTGGATGCAGTTTTGAGTTTTTCACTACTTTGCCCATGATTTTTCATTATATGTACATTCATTACATCATTTTGCCACTTCTGCTTCAGCTTATGAAATGGGACTCGTGATCCTGATTTTCTTGTAGTGTAGGTTAAAAATGAAGTGAGACAAGATCTGTATATTATTGTTATTTTATAAACACTAAGATAGTAATAATAATGAAAGGTATTTGAAATATGTTCTTTCCCCTGTAATATCAAAAAATAAGACTTGGGTTTGAAATCAGAAAAAAAAACCCTACTCATTTTGAAAACAGAGACTTCTGTTTTCATTGGTTTGTGAAGGCTGAAATCTGAGCTACCCCTGAGACTGAGCTTACAGCCTTAAAACATGGCCATCCCACGCTTAAAAAGTTAAAACCTCACAAGTATTGGAAATAAATTGGTAGAATAATCTAGTAGACTGCTCTCAAATGAAAGTTAAACACCTTTTTCTTCTGCAACAGCAGATGGATGTGCTTCCAGATACAGGCTGAGGGGTAAATTGTTGACCTCATTCCACCAAGGGATATGTTTCCACCTGGGGTCAGGACAAACTTTTGGTTTCCTTGAAGAAATGAACTCTGAGGGGATTACAAACACCACAAGGCAGGATGTAGCTTGGACTGAGAGATCTTACTCCCCAATGAAGAAGCACTAAGGAAGAGAAAGTCATGTTTGGAGGATATATTGAGGACGTATTGTATAGAATTATCTGATAAGGAAGTTTTGGATCACTACCAATGCTCCCTATAGAATCAGCTCTTCCTAGACTTACCACAGACAGTTGGTAGCTTAAATCTGATTGCTTAGTTTCCTGTTTAAAGCTGCTTATTCTCGATAGAAACTAAAGCTGTGACAGCGCCTGAACTAGAAAAAAAATTGGCATTCAGCCTGACAGTAAGTAAAGGCATCTGCAATCCATAAAGGTAGTAGTGCCAATATTGGCATCTGTCTTGTTTCTGGTCTCACAGCTCTGCTGTTGAGAACAGTGCATATTACAGCCATGATCTCTGGCACAAAAATTGCTCCATTCCCTGGAAGAAAGCTTTGCGCTGTTGTGGTGCCAGTTTTTACAGTGATGCAGGCTACTGGTGTTGGAAGGGACATAAAATGAACAACTGGTGTGGATTCCTCAGGAAACCCCTAGGAAATGTATGTGGCTTGTGGGCCTTGTTAGCTGTGCTGCAGCAGAGGCACTGGCTGTTACATTTTCAGCTATATCTGTGTAGATCCACAGGCGTATCACAGCACTCCCTTCTAACAACTTCTGTTGTTATTAAGCTGTAGCAAGGTGAAAGGTGTCAACTTTTCTGTTTCCTAATTCTGTAAATTTGTATTTTCAACTTAAATGCAGAAATAGAATACTTTCAAGCCTTCTAAAAAAGGAAACACCCCACAGAGTCTAGTAAAATTGAAGTAGTAGTCAAAATTTTGAACAGTATGATTTTTCTTTTTGATCCTCCACTTCCAATCATCATCCTTTTTCAGTCCATAATGATCTTACACTCTGAGGTTGGGCACAATACCCAAGGCTGATATGATTTTAAAAGCTCTGGATTGCTATTGATCCATTTTACATTAATGTTTATAAACCACCTGGTATCACCATCACATTGCTTAGTGTGATGGCTTGAATTAAGTCCATGTGCTTATTTCTTTCCAAAAGGAACCACATGTTTTCAATACAACTGGAAGACGAAGCATATCTTACTCATCAGTGGGGCTTATATATTCTGTGTGTCTGAATCCAAAGGCACTGTGCAAGGAATTGAGGGTTAATAGGAAATATTTCCAATAAAATTGGTGGTTGAATAGTCTGTTCTGGGACTTGTAGTCTTAGGCTATCAAACCTGCCAGGTGTTGCAATATTTGAGCAGCTATCTCCATTACAAAAATTGTCTCTAATGCTCATATTTCACTCTGAAATGTCTGCAGCAGCAATGACCAAGTGGCTGAATACTGCCCAATTTAGTCACATTCTCTTCCTTGTCAATTGTCTTCAGTATTTCTTCTTACACCTATTATCTCCTCCATGACATCTTGCCTCTGCACAGGTTTTCCTCTTCCATGAAACATCCCTCTGTTTTTTCCCCTTATTTTTTCCTAATCCCTTTTACTACTAAATTTGCAAACAAACTTACATGCTAGTGTGAAGATGAGTACATCAGCTTCCCAAAGAAGCTCAAGAATAGGAGCAGCTGGGAGAAACAAAGGAGTCTTATATTGATAAGAATACTTGCCAGATACAGTTAGCCTTTCCTCTCCTGTGCACAAGCTGTTTTGTGTCAGTGGCTGCATGCACTCTGTAAAGATAAGTTTTGGGAATGGATAAGAGCTCTCCTGTGAATGAATATTGTCCATCATCCTTGTGACAGCCTGAGCTCCTTCACAGACTGAGCTCACTACAAATCTTATTTGCCCTTGCAGCAAAAATCAGTCTCTGTAGGACGCATCATTTGTGTCTGCCCAGATATAGTCAGACCATATCACCATAAGGGTAGTAATAAATTGTGGAGTTGGCTGCTAGAGGTGGCTGCAAGGCAAGTGCACCATGAGCACCATGTTAATGCTTAAGGTCCTCCCGTGATTTCTTCCTTTGCCTTCCTTCCGATCAATAGCATAGCAGGAGGCACTCCATCAAGTTAGAAATATGAATGGTCAGGAAATTCAACATCTGTCCAGCCTTGCATCCTTGCTTGAAGTACACCAAAGTCCTGCTACCTTGCTACAAGCATGTGAGGATACAAAGGTTGTTGGATGAAAGATTAAAGCAAAGAGTAAGAGGGAATATTTGAGAAGGGTGATCTTTTTATATGTTAGATTTGTTTCAATGAAGCCTTCTGCAGAAGTAAACTGGTATTTTCAAGGATTTATGTTTGAATTGACTAAATATTAAAAAAATAACTAGTGGACATCTTTTTCTCTGTGATTCAGGTATTGTAATAATTTTATGGTACAATGTACAACAGCTATTGCATTCAGTAATCTATTTCCTCAGCTAAATAAAATATATTTTCAATTTCTTCAGAGAAAAAAACCTGTATCTATTTAATATACATCTGCTTTAGAAATCAAACCACTCTTGATTTTTTTTATAATGCAATAATAAAACTCCACATTGTACTATTGCTGTGCAGAGAAGTATTTTTCTTGCAGAATCTGTAATATTATCTACAGATATTGGGTATCTAAAGTAAAAGGTTGTCCAGGAAAATAAGGAAAGATAATACTGCAAATTTAGTTCTGTCAGTTTTGAAGAACTTTGGGTACTGTAAATATTTGTATTAGGTCTTGAAAGATCTCAGCAAGAAGGCAAAAAAAACCCCCAAAAGTGTCTCTTCTGTTAAAGTCTAGTGAAATGCCTTTTTTATATACTGTACATGATGAATATGCCTCCTTGTCTATTTGATGTCCTCCTGACAAGCTCCTTGATGCCAGCCCTTGAGCTACACAATCTTCTTCTAATCTTTGCCTGTTATGTTTATATAATGCAAGAATGATTTTTAAGAAATCTGCTAGATAACCGGCACGGGCATAGGTTATTCTAGATGCAGCTTTGCACTGTTGCTGAGTGTGGGAACATAGTCTAAACCCCAGGAATATACACCGGTGACTGATCTCACTATCATTCAGTTTTCATTAGCATTAGCAGTGCAGACCAAAAGAAGTATACTCTGAAAGTGTGATTTCTCAGAAAGCTGGCACTGAAAGAGGTAGAAGTACCCTAAAATACTGTTTTATATGAGAAATCCCACTGTGTTCTGACAGATTACTAAATGCTCCTTCCAGATTATTTGTCTATATTCTTCTGTTGTCTCTGGTCTTGACTACAAGCCCTTTAAAGACATTCTTCTGTGCACAGTACCCTGCACAATAAGAGTCTGGTTCAAATACTGCCATACAAATACTGATGTAGACTAAAAATAAATTGAGGACAACAGAAAATAGTTCCTGAAGTCTGAGAGAAAAATAGACATTGGATATATGGTAGCTGAATAGAGGGATTAAACATGCAAACTGGGTGGTTCAGGATCTTCAGAGCATTTTATTTTCATGATGGTCCAAGTCAGACGTAGCTTGATCTTGACTGAGATCTTTTGCTTTTTGAAATTGTTTTGGTAGTCTACATGAAGCTCCTAATACACACTTAATGTCATTGAAGAGATGCCATTTGCTGACCATATCAACAGTGATGACAAAAGACTGGACATTTCCAAATTCAGCTGACACTTGAACGTGACCTCTTGGGACAGCTCATCTTCCAGTCTGTGTAGCAGAAAGATAAGCTCACCTGACAGTAGATCTGAATTTAAATAAATACCAACTCAGACTCATAATGCTTCCTGTGCTGAGGCAGGCCATGAGATACATTGGTGAGGCAGTACAAAATGTCTTAAGTGCATCTGGCTGTACTGTAGCCGTTCTGCTCAGAATTAGGAGACTACTGTGGGTGGGAGCTGACAGTGCTGAAACATTCAGGACTAACAAACATATAAAACAAGGTTAGCACGCTCTTAAAGATAAAAGTCCAGCGATTGTAAAAGAGTGCTAAAAAACTCCATTTAGAAAGCTGTGTTAACCTTTGAATGTTCTTTCTTCAAAGGAGAAAATTATAGCATTATGTTTTATATGTTTTAAATTTAGTTTTAATAACTCTAGAATTCCTTCTTTATCCATTCTCTTTAGCTTTTCTCTATAAAATAGTTACTGAAAATGTGAAACCCTCCTGATGGAGACATATTGCAACAATTCACCTTCAGTTTTGTGGAATGTATCCTTGTTCTTGAATAGTGAGACAGAAACAGAGAGAGAGAGAGAGGACATTTCAGATCCACCTTTTCTGTAATTTTCAATTTTATTAAATATGTTTCTGCTCTGTTACATTCCAGTATATTAGTTAACGAAAGAAATTCCTCGGAAAACACTGAGAGTTTTTAGAGCATATTTGCATTTAATTTGTGATGTAATTTTTTAATGCTACCAGGTTGTTGTTTGTGGGGTTAGGTAAGACCGAAAGTAAATTTTCTTCAAGTGCTGTTTCCAGTTGCAAAGGTGCTATGTGGGGTTCCAAGTGGAGCCCAGTGTAATTCCACGGGCTGTTGTGTGTTTCCTGCACTGTGAAGTACTGGACATCCTGAGAAATGCACATCTGACAGCCCTCTGCACTCATCCTGGGTGCACACCTTGATTTTTTTGCATTGGTCGGCAATGATCTCGTACTCCTGCTGTGGCTGCTCTGCAACCAACCAGGAAGTCTCTTTTCCTTCATTTTGATGTCACATCTCATCATAAGATGAGACGTAAATTACAACGTCCAGGTACAGTTCAGCCTCGTCCTTGCCACTGCCTCTTCGGACTGAGCACTGTCCAGCCTTGTCCCTGCCCCTTGCCATTGGTGAAGCCACGAGGAAATGAGATGTTACTTATGGAGCTGTACAACACTGAAAACTTATGCCTGTTTGTCTTTCCTAAAACAGGAAGGACCAGCCTGGGTGGACAATCACGGTCAATGAAAGAAAACAGTTTTTTTTTAAATTCCACTGAACTTCCATGGTGTTGATGTGAAATTTTCCTCAAACACGTCAAACATATATAATTGAAAGCAAAGCAAAGACTAGCACTTAATGCTTAAATTCTGTAAAGTCATAAATTCTAGGAGGAATCTTAAAGAAGGGCTCAGAACACTGTGCACATCAGCACATCTCAGTGCGCTCTTCATTACAGCTATTTTGGGAACGAAAACTATTTACTTGTTTCAGTTAGTAGGTCATTTTCTGTGTCTCTTTTTCAATGGGACAGCTGGCAGGGTAAGGTGCTACTCAAAGTCAGTAAATGTGACAGACTGGCTTCTTTTTATATCTCAAAGATTCATCTGCATTTCTTTACTAAGTGGTGTGCTCCAGGACCATTTGTTCTTAAGGTGAACTTTGCACTATCGGTCTTTTTCCAAATGTTACATATTATTGCAGTTTTTGACTGCTATGATTTAGAGTTCTTTCTCTGGAGAGAAATTTGAAGCTATAAAACCCTGAGTAATGACTTAATATCTTAATAAGAAGATATGCAACACACTCTTTAACAAGTTCATACTAGCTCTTTAAAGAAAGATATGTGTTTTAGATAACTGAAAAAACCCCACCCCAACTTAAGGAAGAACCACTACATTTTCTTTGCAAAGAAGTTTCAAGGTGAGCACCCAACAAATACTAAGCTGCTTCCAAACATTGGCCTGTCCAGAAGACTGCACCAAGACAAATCTCCTTTGTATCTCTGAGTCGCTGTTGTACATAAACCTACAAGAATTTTAATACATAGCAGAATCAAGGAGCCAGTAGGTGCAGTTACTTTAGCTTGGTTACTGGGACATCAATCTATGTACTTGGCTATCATTGTTTCAAACTGTCCCTGGAAGTACAATCCCAACTGTGATTCCTTAAGGAATATGGCCAAGCAAGAGTACAAAAATGTTCCCTGGTCTCTCTGACTTTGTATCACATTCAGAGTTTTTAAGAGAGTACTTTCTTTTCCATTTAGGGACCAGAGGCACAGGGCCTCGCATTTTCCTTTCCATATCCTTGAGACAGGACTCCACATATGGCACCGCCTCCTCTGCGTAGCTCTTTTTGCTGCCTTTGCCCTTGCCATCTTCTGGCAGCATGATGGGAATGGAAGTAAAACCTTTTCCTATCCCTCTTTCATCTTCCTTCAGCTTCCTCTGCTCATCACAATCTCACAATACTTCTGTGTGCCACCACAGAGCAGAGTGACACCTCTCTGCTTTCCAGCCTGTTTGTTCCCATGTGCTCTTGCTTAGGGCTCATAAGTGTAGTAGGTGAGCAGAGAAGGAGCCAGCCCACTGTAGGGCTGCCCAGCACCCAGGCTTCTTGCATGTACTGTGAGCCTGGAAATCCTGTGGAGGCGGACACACCTGCAAAGGCAGCTGCAGCAAGATGGAGAAGGACAGGAAAGCTGTGAAAATGCAGACATGGGACAGGATGCAGTTGTCCTGGTTTTAGCTGGGTTAGAATTAATTTTCTTTCTAGTAGCTGGTACTGCGTTATGTTTTGGATTTAGTATGAGAAGAATGTTGATAACACACTGATGTTTTCAGGTGTTGCTAAGTAGTGTTTAGACTAAAGTCAAGGATTTTTTCAGCTTCTCATGCCCAGCCAGCAAGAAGGCTGGAGGGGCACAAGAAGTTGGGAGGGGACACAGCCAGGGCAGCTGACCCAAGCTGGCCAAAGGGATATTCCATACTATGTGACATCATGCCCAGTATATAAACTCAGGAGAGTTGACTGGGGAGGGGGGGCAGATAGCTGCTCGGGAACTGACTGGGCATCTGTCAGCGAGTGGTGAGCAATTGCATTGTGCATCACTTGTTTTGTATATTCCAATCCTTTTACTATTATTGTTGTCATTTTAACGTTGTTATAATTATTTTCTTCCTTTCTGTCCTATTAAACTGTTCTTATCTCAATCCATGAGTTTTACTTTTTTCCCTGATTCGCTCCCCCATGCCACTGGGGGGCGGGGAGTGAGTGAGTGGCTGCGTGGTGCTTTGTTGCTGGCTGGGTTTAAACCACGACAGCGGTGCCTGTCAGGACTGACTCCTGTCTTACTGAAGCCAGATGTGGAGGAGCAAGAGAACGGCCCAGGCTAATGCTTCTCTCAGAAGTCCTCTTTTCCAGAGTTGTGACCTGCTGAAACAGTGGTGTCATGGAAAAGGAGGATCTTTATTAGCTTTCCACTGAGTTACCATACACACGGATTTTGATGTGAAAATGCAGTGTAGCCAGATAGAGCAGGACTGCCTCAGTGACCTTTCTTCCCTGCAGCTGCCCTGGCCATGCTGCTGTAGCTGTGTGGTGTTCAGACAGGGTCTGACTCATCTCCAGCAAGCTTAGAGCGTGGGCAGAGTAGCACAAGATGGTTTGTACCTCAGTGTGCCATAGCGTCCACACTCATACCTCCTTCAGTTGTTTTGTGACAACAGTCTGTGAAGCCTCCTGTCAGAATAACTATTTTGAAGATGGTTATGTTTATTTCACCTTTTGAATGGAAGGATGGAGGTGGGTTTTGGGTCTTGAAGTTCATTATATTGCAATAGTCCAGCTGGGGTTTATTAATATAATTAGATTATTTCAAAGTTTTATATATTTAAGGAAGGTTTTCCAATAAATTCGGAAGGAGTATTAGAAGTCTGCTGAAAATTAGTTCAAACTACAAATAAAGGAAGAGGGTGAAGGATATACAGTAGACAGTTGTACAAGAAAAATAGCAAAATTAGATTCATACTAATTTAGAGCATTCAGGTCTAGCTTTTCAGCTGATTGATTTACAGCACCACATAGAACATTTTTTATTCCTTTTTTTTCAAAGGCAATAAATGTCCTAAACCAGAGATTTGTAATAACTTGGTAAGCCATTCAGAAGGAAGCTTGCCCACGTATAAGATTGCTAAACTGCTCCTTTACATAAATGAACCAGCTGAGCAATAGTCTGTCAAGAAATAACAGTTTGTTGTTGTTGTTTTACTAGAATTAGATCATTTAGGAAAAACCCAAAAGTTCTGGAAGACAAACAAATGTCAAATACAAAGCAGCTGGCCAGACAGAGAAAGAAAGAGCAATAATTTAAGAGAAAATCCATGCTTTTTAGTCAGTGAGAGTTTTGGTTTTGTGAAGCACATTTAAAGGAAGATTTTTTTTGCAGCAGCAGTAGAAAAGAAATATGTAAGAGAGATTTTTTTTAAAAATTAGTATTCCTATAGTTATAGCTAGAGATTAATATCACAATATATCAGCATGCCACTGTCATTAAAATAGCATTCCAGATCTTTTCCTGGCTCAGATCCCAGCAATTATAATGACACTAGAATGTAACAGACAATGTACCAAAATTCTCATTGGGTTTAAAGAGGGAGGAATTGCATCCTTTGGTAAATGACAGTGATGATAATCTTGTGAAGAGACAGAAAACAGACAGCCTTGTGATGTAGCTGAGACTGTCTGAGAAAATATTTAAACAGAAATTAAAGGGCCACATCTAGTACTTCAGGTCCAAGCAAAGCCCTGCTACCCTGGGTACTTGGCTTACAGAGGAGGAAAGCTTTCTAACACTATTAAGTGTACAGTTTTGTAGGACAAGAAAATTGAGGTCAAATTCCACATACTTCTGGACTCATCTTGGATACTCTCACACCTCTGAAAAGTAAAGAAGGAATAAGACGTGAACTAAGTAAGCAGTGTGAGTGTTTTAAGTGAGCACACGCTGACTTTTTTGCCAAGCCCATATAGGATGCAATATAATATACAGTCATGATCATCTTGAATTATAGATGGTGTCAAAAGATCACCAGTAACAAAAACCTTGTTTACATAAAATACAACCTCCCCTAAAATTAGACCGCTCTTCAGTTTTAATAAACCATAAAGACCCTTTTAGCAGCAAAAGAAGTCAACCAAAACCTAGCCAGGGTATAGCACAGCTGTTCAGTTGCTGGTTTAGTTGGATCAGTTCAGGGACACCAAGCAAGCAGAATCAAGCTGTTGTTCTCATCACAATGTATTTTTCTCCTGAGAGGGTATTCTTTGAGAGAAGTACCTGACAGGTAAAATTACTTAGTATATCACCATAAATCTTCTCTGTTTTTTTTCTGCTGTAACCATTAATTATGAAGTGATGAATGCTTGCATAAGACACAGTACAGTCACTTTATTTTCCAGGACTAAATTTAAGTCTCTTGGCTTGTAATATTTCACAAAGTTTGACACTTGCTTTTCAATGAGTAGGTTAATAATCATAAAACAAAGCAATTTTTTATTATAAAGGTATGATAATGTATTGCTTTTCCATGGAAATTACAAGTGCCTATAGCATCTCTTTATTAACAGTTATAAAATGATACTGGGCACATGCTGGTTGATTTACATCAGATTAACTGAGATTTATCTCATTTAGGTTAGATGAAAAAGGAACAGCTACGGGTTCATTTCATTCCAGAAAATGAAATTCATAATATGAAAAAGATGTATCATCTACTTTAAAAAGTGTTTTTATTGTTATTTATAGAGAGATATAATATCATACTGATTAAATTAATAGTTTCAAGGCAGTGATGAGAAAATTGCTGGTTTCATTATACTGCTTAAGTACTGATAATTTTTTGAGACTATTGCAGCTCTTCTCTAAAATCTTGCCCAAATGCATGAAATGTTATCATCCCATAAATCTGATGTTTTCTTACCAGAAAAACCATAAATAAACCAAAGAACTCCCCCACGAGTGTTCTGGCCCACTGCAGAGACCAGAGGTTCCTCAGGGAGGTGTCGCTAGAAGGAAAAAAAATCATTTCAGGAAGTTCATGCCCCGGGAGTCCTGGTTACACAAAAAGAAATCTGAAGTCTTGCTTGAAATTATGTGGCACCTTCTTCACTCAAAGCAGAGTTTCCCCTAAAGCACACATCTCTTTTCCTAGCAATAGTTTGCCATGGACAATGTGGCAAGGATATTGTTGTCTTCACTTTAATCTTGTCATCCAAAGATGATAGATTTTTTCTAATAAATAATTTTCAGCCTGGGAAATCTTACCATACCAGATTCCCCAAACTATTAAAATGACCTGATATAAGCAAGAGGCCACAAAAAATTAAAATTGCTATTTGCATAAAAATTGCTCTTGAGGTTGTATCTGTTTTAACTATTTTCACTGTCTGGGAGTTTTTTATGCTTCTTGAGATGACCGCTTGCTGTATCTGTACACATATCCCTGATTTGCTTAATTATCGCTTGCTCTGCCCTCAGATTATGGAAATAAAATGACACTATTCCATCTGTTGTCAATTGCTGTTTGTGGATCTTTGGGTGCACCAGTGTAACAAGAGTATGTATCTATATCACTTGGTGCAGACTGAGAATTGTAATGTTATATCAGTGCCTCTAAAAATTATAACATATGGAACTGTGTATATTTTAATCATAAGTATTTCGCCTGTGTAAGACAGTAGGTGCCTCACAGTACATTTGTATGGATGTAGGCACGGGTGCTGTCCTTGTAAAATTAGTAAGAAGATTGTGGATGTTTCAAAAAGCAGGGCATTATCTAAATAGCTTTCCAATAGCTGCAGAGTACCTCGGTTGCTCAATCAAGCCCCTTTACAGAAATTGCACAGCAGATACATCAACTGAGTGAGCCCTACCCTGTGATCACTTCAGCTGTTCCTACTGAGAGAACAGACTTTAAGAAAACTATGCCCTGTGATGGGACCTCATCCAGGGAATGATGGTATGTAATCATGAAGTAAGTTTTTACTCAGCATTAAGAGGTTCTTGAAACCCCATAGGAAGGGAAAGGGATATGTTACGTAGTCCCTGGATAGAACCCACCATTGCTAAAAGTGAGAACTCCCTGAAAATCTGTCACATAGAAATTAATTTATTATTATGCACAGTAAGCACACACTATGTGTAACAGTTATGCAAATGTGCCTAAGAGTACCAGGATGCTCGTGCAATGCTTCCAAAGGTTTATAGGGAATTCCAAGCAAGAAAAAGAAAAATCAAATGTCTGCTATCTGCAAATCTGATATTCATACAAGCCAGAATACCAGGCTTCAAAAAAAGTAATGAATTACCTATTCCTCAGCTGAGAAGTGAAAAGACTTATAAAACTTCCATTTTAAACTTAGGGCTTCTTTACTGGTAGCTTAGAAGTGCTATCTTCAAAATAAATGTTTGAGGAATGTTCTCCACATTCTTTTCCTTAAGTACAGACCCTAGCCTGTGTATGAAAATGTGCAAGAGTTTGTTTGTCTGCATTTCTATGTGCAGTTACTACAATTATTAACTCCATTATGCCAATTTAAAATGGAGAAGAATAATCATTGTTATATGTTGTTAATTCTGCATCCAAACAGCCATTTATATGTGAATTTAGTCTTATGTCTAGAAAGCAAGCCAATGTTACTAAACAATTTTAATAACCCTTATGCTCTTAATAGCTTCTCTGATTATTTTGCTCTTGCAAAATATTCCTTTGTATACAATTTTGTATTTGAGTCATGATGTACAGTAGAGAATACTGGGAAGATCCTTAGCTGATATAAATCACTGTAACTCCACTGATTTCTTGCATATGCATGTTTTCGTGAGCTGACGTATTGGACCAATTTTTCTCCTGCTGCTGTTGTGCAGAGCTGTAAAGCCATGCTATTATCTTTGTCTGAATTGTCTGTGGTGAAGCTTGCTAGTTTACCTCAAGGTAAGTCAAGTATCTTCTAATAGTGAAGGACCGAGTCACTCTTTTTTGTTATTTCCATAGGAACTGAAGGCATCAGGTTTTAATTCAGCCACAGTAATAAGTTGAATGAGAAAATGTAAGTAAAATCTTGTGCAAGTTGGCACATTTAATTTACATTTCAAAAGGAATGTAGTGTTGCTTTTGATAGTGCAATCATTTAAGCATGTTCTTAACTTAGAAATTAATCAGACCTGAGAATGTGGCAGAATTTATATACATGCTTAAGTGCCTTGCTAAATCAGAAACTATATCCTCACATCACAGTTTGTCAAGTGATGTGATAAACCTAGATCACTTTTGTTCACAAATCACATAAAAACAGGTCCAGATTTATGTAACTGTATTTATTATTCAGAAGTATTTATTGAATAGTTTATATAGCAGTATGAAGTCTAGGTCTGAATTGCCTGCTTTGGATATGTATTTGTCACAACAGTCGTGACAGCTATTTTGATTACTAGAAAAAGTTTTCAGTGGAATAATGAATAGCTGAAGACTAACTGTTTTACAGATGAATGATACAGATTTGATATGTATATACACCTTTGCCTCCCTTTATGTCTCCTCTGCTGTTGTGGTGCTCATGCTAATCATTGATACACCAAGGCAAGGATTCAGTTTAGTGGTAAGCAAGATGATGCAGACTCCATCTGTAATCAAATCCATGCTACCCACTGCTGTTTTATTCTTATTTCCACCTTCATTTTCATGCATAATATAGCTAGAAGACTAAAATGTTTTATTTACTTTAATATAAGATGAGAGTTCAGTAAAAGTTCAAATTTCTCTGCACAAAAGAGTACTTGGAATTACTGAACTTCAGCAGAAATTGAGGGACTTGATCAGCTTTCAGCAAATAAATACTGTGTTCCTTTTGGTGGAAATAATGAAGCAAGAAAGTACCAGGATACATTTAGCTATCTTAGCAAGTCTGCTTCTTCCTTAGTAGGGAATATATTCTGCCATCTTTTTCACGCTTATGAATAATTTTCTCCAAGACAAAAATTGACAAACTAGGTCTTGTGAGATCAAATGACTAATATATGTTGATATGGGACCTGAAGCAGACCTAGGGCCCTTCAGATGGTAATACTTCTAGAGGTTTTTTTTAAAACATATTTGTGTACTAGCTGATATACTTTAGCTATTCCTGAGGATTTCTAACTATGATGAGGAAAGTTGCCTCAATGACTGAGAATGAATTTGGTACTCAGGAGATGTGTGACCAATCACTTATCCTGTCATGGGTTTTGGGGCAGTAACTCAGGTGCCTAAACACAGGCATCTGTTGCCAGTTCCCATGTCCTGGCCTCCAGCTGTTGATGCAGAAGAGCACAGGTCACCTATGGGTCTTGTGTCATCATCGCCTGCCTGGTGGACTTGTTTTGGACATAGTTAGCAGCGGGACTACATGCCTCCATGAGAGATCCCAAATCTCTCCCCCAGTGTGACTTAAGCAAGTCCCTTAGGCTCCAATTATTAAAAGTCCTACATGCAGGTCATTATTTAACGAGACTTGCAAAAACCTCTAAACGTCTAACTCCGTTGTACTGCTGAGAAATGCTTCAACAATATTAAATACATCTTTGGGTGCTCTAAATATTTTTAAAATGGATCTTGCTCTGCATGTGGGTATTTGTAAGATGCAAAGAACCAGGGTCAGTAGTGTGGACCCAAGCTAGTATCTCTGCAAGTCTTGAGGTGGTCTTGCACACCAGCCCAGACTGGTTGACACTGGCGTGTCCCCAGAGTGCATCACAATGCAGTGGGAACATGTTATTGTCACAGATTGCTGGTCGTCGGAGAGTCTTTCTCTTACATAGAGTTATTGTGAGAGTTAGACACCTTACGAAATAAAGAGCAACAGGAATAAACATTTTCAAAATAGCCTTTTAAAATGCTTAGTTTCCACTACATCTCAATTAAGCCAGTTCCAGTTAGGGCCTCAGTTACTTTTGAAATTGGGGTTGTAACAAATTTTTTTTCAACATGCAGAGGAGAGAGCAGCTCCTGGTCTATGCTCATTAATTTCTGTCTTTGCAAGAAGCAGCTGAGGGATTATTTTCAAATGTTTTGTAATATTTAAAGTAACTTGTACTCAAAATGTGGTGTTCTTCTTCCTTCATATAAAGAGCAGTGTGTTTTGCCTGTATGACTTTTATCATGGTTGCCCTAGATTCCTGAGACAGAAGTGAAAGGAATGATTCATGTTCTCTCCCTTTAGTTTAGGTAACATAATATTTGGCCTTAATTATTCTCTTAAATATGTTAAAAAATAAAATTATGATTAGAGTTTGATAAAATTTCATATTATGGTAGGCTGAAGCAGTAAAACAAAGCCAGAATTACGTAGGGCATGACCTTTCCTTGTATGATGTCTCCTTGTATAAAAATAAGTCTCATCAGGCTGTGATTTAGATGCCAAGCCAAAAGATGGTAACTGTAATTAGAGGCTTAAAATGGCAAGATGAAATATACTTATATTAAGTTTAAATTGAAGCCTTAAATAAAACAGGCAAATGTTTGATAGTTTTCCCACTGTATTTATACAGTACCCAACTAACTTATTTCTTGTTATTTGTCAGTTCTGCAGCATCTTATATTATGGAAATATCCTCATTAGTAGTATCCTCAGTGGAATAATTGGGGCATTATGATTTTATATTATCTTCTCTACAACCAGGCAAATAAGTGCTGTGCATTTCTAACATTAGTTTCAAATGTACAGGGACAATACAAAAAAAACACTGTAAGAATTATTTATATGATAGGTTTGAAAATCTGGGGAGAAATACATCTTCTTATTTGCTGCAGGAGGAGTTTGAGGGAAAGTAGAGCAGAGACTAACATTTCATTAATCCTATGTTGGTACAGATTGTTTTAATTTCATACCATTTTTATGTCATTGTACACTTTATAATGTGATGGTATCTTGGGTATTTTTTTGGTAGCTGCTCAATTATGATACGGTTTTTAATGAAAATGCTGACACAGCTTTAACAATTCAAACTCAATTAAATTCAACTGTATGTACAGCATTATTCTAAGAATATGGATAGTCATTTCAGGAATAAGTTTAGACATTTGCCTTGGAGCAAAACATGACTAATACCTGTAAGCTAGCAGTAGAAAAAAAAATAGAGGCAAAAATCTTTTTGACCATGACTGGAGATAGCAAAAATCCTGTAATCTCAGTAACAGCCCTCTGAAAGGATACTGCAAACACAGTTTACAATATAAAAAAAATTCTGTAACAACTATTGTGTTTTGGGGATAAATTGTGAAATACGAAGCAGAAGGGGAAAAGACTCCTAAAGAACTAAAAATATTTTCAAAGAAGGGATAAAAAATTGCTTTCCACCTCCCAAAGATAAGGTGGGTGCATTTTCAAAGCAATGCACTGAGACTTAACCAAGCAATTCTTACTGACTTTAAAGAGAGGTCACATTTGTTAGCACAACTTTGAAAATCTGCCCACTAATGTGCTGTAGTAATTATGCGAAAACCTGTAGCAAAGAATCTGATTTTTTTTTTTCCCTCACATGCATCAGTGAGATAATTTAGATACGTAATCATCATATATTCTTCGCATGAAAGTTTTTAAAGTGATTATATTCTGTAACCGGGCCTACCCAGAAAATGACACGTGGTTTTTCTAGTTCCCAATCATTCTCTGCCTGTTTATTTCAGTCACCCTGGAATTTCCATCTCCTTCTTCCCAACTTCCAGGCTGCCTTTTGAGCAATACAGCACATCCACAGGGAAGATGGGAAGAAGCTTCATAGTGCGTGGATCCTTCACCTGACTTCTCCACTTGCCTCCTGCCTAGCCATATAAATGACATATAGAGGCCAGGGCTAAATGATATACATCCTCTTAATCCTTCCTGGCTTCTCACCTCCTTGCCTCTTCCTTCTCTTTCCCATCCCCTGTCTTCCAACTTTGTTTTAAAATCACACATTTTCCCCATTGCTCACTATCTGGAGTGAGGATCAGGAAAGTAAAATGGAATTTTGCATTATATACAAAATTGTATCACTTATGCTCTGGCTGTCAATGAAAGAAGAAGAGCCTTTTAAAGAGAAATCACCATGAGGAAGCTGAGACCAAAAGGGACTCATTAACCTGTCTGCTTCCTTTTGACAAATACACGATACGTTTAGTAACAAACTGTAGCGTTCGCCACATATCAAGGTGCCACGATTAGATCACTGGTCGGCCTGGACCAGGGAAAGAGACAGATAACACACACAGTGTGAGTGCCAACTTCCGCCTTTTATTGCGCAGTTAATTCCTTTTATACTAACAAGGGTAGGCGGAATCACAGATACATCATAAGGCTGTGACTAACCCTCTAACTTTCTGTGACATCGCGAGATCTTCCGAACGCCGAAACCTACAACAAACAAGTACTGCCAATGGAAGATCTCCTATTATTTTAAATCTCCTGTTGAAAAATAGTTTTCTTACACAAAATTATTCTGCTTCTTTTTTCAGGACCGTCCCTCTCATGATTATAATTCCCCAAGTCAATGTCTGTTATTTATATCCACACGTTACTCCTGCTGAAAAGACTGAAGCTTAGACATCTATTCAGTGTTTTCTGGAGACAGAAAGTGAACTGAAAGAACAAAGTCAGGGGTTTTAGTAGAGGGTTTTTTTAAAGTAAAATTGACTTTCTCTAGTCACTGCAAATCATTTTCCTGTTAAGTAGGCAGGGTTTTCTGATCAAGCGTAATGGCAACTGAATTTTTGCAAATGTTATTTTTATTTCAGTTTTAATGAGTGCATATATATAAATCTTAATTTTGAAGAAATTTTTTCTTGAGCCTGTTGGGCTGGACTTTTCATTTCACTGTTGGACAGCCAGGATATGATGGACAAGCATGGGTAATTCAATTTGGCCAGCCTTGTTGAGTGACTGGAGCTCTGGTCTAACTTAACATCCTGCTATAAGGAAATCAAAAATCATGCCCGAGTGGGCCTAAGTCCAGCAAGTTGTACCTCATATCTGTTCACCTTATTCTTCCAGCTTCCTTCTTGCTTTCCTCTTTCTTTTGGCACCAGAGGTGGAGTGACAGATAATTACAGGATAAAGTTGCACAACATCTGCCTGTATTTCATGCCATGAAACTTCCCCTGTTGGCCATCTGCCCCCAGAATATGTTCTCATTCGCATGGCTAAGGGGTGCTACAAAATGTTAGCTGGTGAATCCAGACTATATTAAGTACCTGATAATATATTCTGCCCTCCTGCTAGTTGTTATGACTTCAATAAATTGTAGTTTTAGAAAAAAAAAAAAGAGAGAGAAATTTCAAGATAAAGGAAAAAGGACAAATAATAAATCAGTCAAAGGTTTACTTTCTTAGCAGAATATATTCCTCTTAAGTTTTTATGTAACTTCAATAATGCAAAGCTAAAGACCAAATTCATTTTAGGCAAATGTGATAGTAATTTAGACTAATCTCTATTCTTGTGCCACAAAGAAGAAAAATGGTCTGCTGTCTGATGTTGACCCTAATTCTAGTTTGGATTAGACATGTGCACAGTGCTAAATTTCCTAATGCAGCTCAAATCTAAATACTTAGGTCCCCTTTCCAGTTGCTACAACGCAGACCTTGGAACCAACACAGCATGGCTGGCAACATTCCCTTTTCCATTTGTGCTCCAGACATTTCTTGTTCTGCCTGTGTATTGGGTTTGCACATGTATTGTGTATTGGCAAGGTCTTGGTTGTGGCAGGGCTACAGGGGTGGTTTCTGTAAGAAGGTGCCAGAAGCTTCCCCTATGTCCAACAGAGCCAGTGCCAGCCGGCTCCAAGACGGACTCCAAGGCTGAGCCCATCAGCAACAGTGGTAGCACCTCTGCGATAACAGATTTAAGAAAGGGGGGAAAGTTGCTGTGCAACAAACTGCAGCCAGAGAGACAAGTGAGAACATGTGAGAGCAACAACCCTGCAGACACCAAGGTCAGTGAAGAAGGAGGGGGAGGAGGTGCTCCAGGCACCAGAGCAGAGATTCCCCTGCAGCCCATGGGGAAGACCATGGTGAGGCAGGCTGTCCCCCTGCAGCCCATGGAGGTCCATGGTGAAGCAGATATACACCTGCAGCCCGTGGAAGACCCCACGTCGGAGCAGGTGGATACCTGAATGAGGCTGTGACCCCATGGGAAGCCTGTGCTGGAGCAGGCTTCTGGCACAACCTGTGACCCCATGGAGAGAGAAGCCCACTCTGGAGCAGGTTTTCTGGCAGACTTGTGACCCCGTGGGGGACCTACTCTGGAGCATTCTGTGCCTGAAGGACTGCAGCCCATGGAAGAGCCCCATGCTGGAGCAGTACGTGAAGAACTGCAGCCTGTGAGAAGGACTCATGTTGGAGAAGTTTGTGGAGAACTGTCTCCTGTGGGAGGGACCCCATGCTGGAGCAGGAGGTTGCATCTGTTTTGCCCGTGATGGTAACTGATGAGTGATGTCTCCCTGTCCTTATCTCAACCCACGAGCCTTTTGGTATATTTTCTCTCCCCTGTCTAGCTGAAGAGGGGATTGGCTTTGGTGGTCATCTGGCATCCATCTGGGGTCAACCCACCACAACCTGAAATAGCATTGTATGACTGAAAAAACCTATAAGCCCTGGTTTTTTACTTATATCTTTATTAATTGCTATTAAACTGGCTAAATTTCATTTCCACAAAGAATATTTAAGTGAAACAGCCAATCATAATCACTGAGTACATTAAAGATTAATGTGCAGCATATACTTAAGGACATTAAATTAAAAATACAAAAATAAGGCAAACTATAGCCATGGCTGTGGAAAGGCTCTAACACTGAGCTGTTACAGTTAAGGTTGAATTACAGTCTCTAATGCAACTTTCTGCCACTGCTCCCTCCATTTCTGAATATTTCATCTTCTTGTTGGTAATGTTCTGTTTCTGATTCCTACCCAAGGGCAATTAAAAAAAAGTTAGAACTGAAATAGTCCTTATTTTTCCCTAATATAGAGAGATAGCTAAACCCAAGCTTTTCTCATTATAAAAAGAAAAGAAATAGCATCTCTTTCTTGAACAGCCTTACAGACAAAATAGCTATGTGCTGTAATATTCAATACAGCACAGGAAGTATAAAAGTCCTTTCCATTGCTCTGAAGGAAATTAATTTTAATCTGCCCCAGTCCTGATCCTACTTTTACCTCTGTCTTTAGAGCAATCAGAACAGATCCAGCAGCAGAAGGCTCATAAATTGCTTTTCCTGATCTGAGGCTGTTCTAGGATTAGATCACACAGTCTTTATACAGGAGAGCCCTTGTTCTCAGAAATAATTTTTAAGCACTGCAGTAGGTCTGCTATATGTGATTAAGGCTCATCAACACAAATGAGAGTTGAGCAATTTTTCTTCTAATTGTTATCTGTACTTTAATTCTTTTTTTGTTAATACTCATACCACCCTTTTCAGAGGTTCTTCCATTTATGTGAGAAATCTGGATTTTAAATGGCTTATGCAAGAGGTCACAGGATATTTAGAAGAGATGCTGCTTTTGCTGCATTCAGTGGCAAATCATTGATTAGCTTCAAAGAAGTTAGAATTAAAAATCATAGATCTTTGTTAGCACAGAACTCTATGATATCTAACAGACCACGTAGTCTCCCTGAAAAACTCTTCAGATGCATTGATTTTCAGAAATCAATGTTACACAGCTTTAAAGCACTGATATTAGGTTCATTTTACAGACTCTAAGACTTAAGACATGCTTTGTCTTAATTTATATCCTTCTCAATGTGAAGTCCAGTTTCTCAACTTCTCTGTAGGAAGGGATTTTGCGTTTTGTTTTGTGGTTGTTTTTTTGTTTGTTTGCTTTTACTAGTTATCTGTCTTCAAGACCACAGTCTAATTTGTATTCTCCTACTTCTCAAAACTGTTTTGTGGAATCTCATCAAATACCTTGCTGAATTCAAGTATACTTTAGTCCACTTATATCCATAAATCTTGTTTTTACATCTCTGAAAGAGATTAATTTCAGTTGACCAGTTTTGGTTTTGACAATTGCACGTAATATTAGCCAATGTACTTAAAATATCTATCCACTCCACTAATCAACCCATCCTGTTGTTGAAACAAAATTTTTCAGTTTCAAATTTCTGAAGTCTTTCTATATCCTCCATGGGAAAAAGTAGATTCAATATATTCGCTTTAAACCTGACACACTATGTCATGCAGATTTGTCATGCTGTCAAACCAGCCTTCACAAATCCTATGTACTAATTAAAGATGTGTTTCATTATATATGTTTGTGTCTAAAGGTTATTACTATTATCAGTGACTTCTCATTTATGGGAAGAAATCAAAAGTTTATTTTTTAATAACTATATCCCAAATTACTTTGCAGCTCATACAGCTCCTTCCCTTACTCTAGCTTCCACAACTGGGTTTTATAGAGAGAAACACAACTGAACCGTACTCAGCTTTGAGGAAGAAGTGCTCTCCTCCTTTGCTTAGATGCAGTGTTTCCCTGTGAGTTGACCCATGCACACTCATGCAAACTGTTTTTCTGAGCATTCTGGGCCAGTGAACACATCTTCCACAAAGGTAGAAGATGACCACCTGGAAGGTCCTTTTCTGCTGGGCAGCTTTCAAGCCACTCTTCCCCAAGCCTGTAGCATTGCATGGAGTTGTTGTGTCCAAAGTGCAGGACCCAGCACTTGGCCTTGTCTTTGCACCGTGAAGAAGAAATGAAGATTTGTTAGAGAGTGCACTGAAAACAAATATATCACATTCATGGTCTTGTTAAAGACCCTAATTTGGCCCATTTCATGGAAAAAAAAAAAAAAAAAAAAAAGATTGGAATGACTGCATACAGTCCTAGCTATCCAGAAGGCAAATCAGCTGGAGACAGAGCATGGTAACAGTATGCCAGCTTCTGAGACCAACTCAGTCTGACAACAAATCCCTGTGGGACCAACGGATTCTGTCACTAGTAATGAGATACAGCTATCGGCAGTAGAGGTAGCTTTAAGGTGCCTCCTACCTTCCTAGTAACAGCAGGCTCATTGCTGAAAGCACTGAGAATTTTACACATTAGTTATGCTAAATTCAGATGGTAAGTTAGCAAATCCAGCAGCAATATTATTTTTGTTGGCACTTAGGAGATTCAGCATAGTTCCCCATGCACAAGTGTTAGAATTTTTTTTTTTTAATTTTTTTTTGCAAATATTGTTAGGACGGATTAAAGTTTTGGTTTCTGATTCTCATTATGATGTGTCATAGCAATTAAATGTAAAGTAAGGATACATAAATTATATGCTACAATAAGCATGTCTCTAAGGTAGATATCACATGTCAGTACAAAGATTTGGAGACAGACAAATCAGCTGTCAACCATGCTAATTGCAGTGCTCTCTGAAAAATGACTCTACCTTCATCACCAAAAATAGGACAATGTAACCTGTAGCTAAATAAATAGCATAATTATGTGTTTGCAGATAAGCCATTTTAATTCATTTTGGGATCAGTCCAGAAAAGACTTGCACTCTGTCCTACTGCTTATATCTAACTGCTTAGAAGACCATAAGACCAGAAGTTATTTTTTGTTCTTTCCTAAATCAATAGATGCTTCTTCCTCAAACAAGTCAAACATGGCTCATTTAGTTTATAAACAATAAATTTATTAAACATAACTAGCTATCTATGCTGCAGTGAAGAAACCAACAAACACAGAGGTTAGCACAAACCCATATTATAAAATAAAACCTTCTTTTTATCCATCTTAATCCAAAAGTTGTACTTAATAACTATGCTTTTCATGCTTCAGCAAAGTGGTTATTATAATAAGAAAAGTTGGCTTAAATAAAAAAATATTAGTAAAAGACACTATTTGGAGGACTTCAGTATTTGTTTAGTTCTAAAACTCTGATTTTTGGCAACTTCAAATTTCAGCATACAAAAATGTTTACGATAATTCTGCAGAATTGCTCCCACTGGTCTTCACTGATTGGATAGACCATGATCCCAAGTCCACTAAACTCAGGAGGTAGACTATCCATGATCTTGGAGGACTAGTGCAAGCCACTGGGGTGATCCCACTTCCACTAAGTTAGTAGTGGTTCCTTCATTGACTTCAAGGTCTAATACCCAGTCTTGTTCGTGAGTACCAGGTGCACAGGACTTTATCACAAAGGTAAGTTGTGAGAACCAGCATTGTTTTAAACACTGGCATGAATAAACACTTGTCCAGCTAAGAGAGTCCATGGAGATTTTGTGCTGCGGAGAAGATGACAAAGAAAAAGGAAGCACAGCTCTAGTGAGAGAGGATAGCAACTGCTCATATCCAGAGTGACAGAACAGAAGGTGGATGTTACTAATGACTTAAATTAATTTCTCTCCTGCCTTGGCCTAAGACAGGATATTTCAACCTCAGCTCATCTGATCCCAAAGAAGGTGAGGCAAGGGAGAAAACAGAAACCAAAATATCAGAATGAATATGAAATATCAAAGAAAAAAAATAGATACAGATGAATATGTGAGTATTGTAATTGCCTAGTGCAAATACACAAGTGTGTGTTAACTTACTGCAATTCATAATTGTCTTTCATAATTTTATAGAAAAAATATTTTACTATCCTATAATCCCCTCAATAAGGTAAAAAATTATTAATTCTAGCCTGTGAAAAGCCAATTGCTAAAATATTAGTAGATGTTCAGTTTAGTCAGAACTGAAGTGTTTCATTCTTCTTCTGCCTGCTCTCCTCTCAGCAGCCTTCCTTCTTCAACCAGCTAAGTGAAATCCTGCAGCTCAGTTCCTCCTGCTCCTAAACCTCCTTTCCAAATGTCTCAGAGGAATCATCTTCTTTTGATGGCACTCTTTTAACAACCTTCTGATGGCACTCCTTTAATAACCTTCCTAACAGGATTGTGGACAACTCTACTAGAATAAGGGGGATTACCTGATTCAGTTTCTGCAAAACCGTACCAAAAACACAAGGGAAGTTTTCACAGACACACAGTTTTATCATAGCATGTGCAACTGGTTGGCTGAGGAGGGGAACAATGCCAATTTCCTTGGGCTTATTTTCCTCTTCATTTCTCTCTGCAATACATCCAAATGGGCAGGAGATAAACACTTCCCTATAGTTGCAGGGTAGCTGGCTCTAGCTGTGCAAAGCTGTGAGAGACTCCAACACCTTAATGTTGCTGAGACCCTAGATACTGCTGTGGACCTGAAGATAATACTGCTGTTGGGAGAGGCTGAATCAGCTTTCCAGTGCAAACATTTGCCATTTAATGGAAGCTTACACATTTCTAACCATGTTCAGCTCCAGGACTGAATCCAGTGACGAAAAAGTAGGCTTCCCATATAATTACTGCTATGCAGGGTGATATATCTTGCCTTCTGTTTCCTGTCTAAAGCAGACTATTCTTTCCACAAAATATAATGCCAACTGCTGTTATGATTTTTTGGCACATTCATGGGACTTTCTGTGAATGATATGGCATCAGTAATGTTATTTATGCAAGCTGCCCATCTAAACTCAAAATACCTTGGCACCCATTCCTATACCAAAGCTCCCAATCAATATGTGAACAGGCTGAATGCCGCCTGAAAACATAGACATGAATGTAGGCAGCCAACACATCCTTTTTTATGATCATATGTGTGCTTAGGGCAGGAGTGCCAGCAGACGGTCTAGCAGCTTGCTGCTTAGACTCAGAGACATACCCCTTTTCTCTTTGAATTTAAGCTGCTTTTTTTTTTTTTAATTTTGAGGAGTACTTGACTATTCTTAAGTCTCTTTTAGAATACTGAAGTATTGAAAAGCACCTTGTATTTGTTATTATAATGCACAAATCTTATATTTTTCCTAGAAGAAAATCTTTTCCAAGACAGAAATTCTACTAGTAAATATTTTTTGCCTCTTGGCCAACATTTTCAAATGGAAAAAGTTTCAAACAGTTTTCAAACAGTCCTGAAAAAAATGTTAGTAAGTCCTGTTATGTGTGATATGACAGAGGAAATACTGTATTCATTCTGGCTTGGGGTCATATTAGATCAGGGAGACATGCAAGCCCTGTTACAGATAGATGTGGAATTGCTTACCCCATAAAGGCTAAATGTAATTCTGGCCTTTTTTGAGTTGGAGATGATTAGAAAGGATTAGGTCCTTGACACAGTAGTCTGACCTCCTTCTCTCAGGGTATTACAGTAACTCTTTGTACCCACATAAAATTGTCAATTGCTTTTTGAATCTTTTTCATTTCTAGGACAAAATGAATTTCTGTGTAATGAGTTCCTCAGTTTGGCTTCACCCATGATGGGTGATAAACTATTTTCTCTTTTTTAAAATTTTGAATATCCTATTCCTTGTGCATTAGGAAACAAAGACTTATTTGATTTAAAAATATTCTGAAAGCTGTCTCAGTCTTTTTAAACTCTTTGCAAGAGCTTTTTCTCACCCACTTATTCTTATCACTCTTCTCTGAATGTGCTTCTTTATTATGCATATTTTACACAATATTCCAGACAGGAATAATAGAAAAAGCTGCATTTTTGTTGCATATAAAAAAATTATTATATTCTTCATACTATTGATTGTTCAGTTCCTTATGCATGCTTAGCATAGTATTTGCTTTGTATCTGGAATTGCGTAGTGAAGAGAGGTCTCTGTTTAATTGGCTGCAATGACGTATAAGATCATTGACAATGTAAAATCCTATAAAGTGTATGAACGTTTAATTCTTCTCCCCCTCATCCCTCACACACTTCACGTTACTTGTATTTGTTGGTACTAAAATGCATTTGCCCATTGTTGTAACATGTTTAAATCTTTCTCTGACTATATGTTACCCCATAACTACTTTCCCTAGGAGCATGTGGCTCCTTGGAAGTCAAAAGAAACTGTGGTAACTGAGTCTCTTTTATATATAGGGACATGCTTTATCTATAGGGAGATGTTCAAAGAGTCAGAGAAGATAGGAGAGAGGCACAGCGTTTCTTCTTAAAACAATGCTAATTACAGCCTATCATCTCACACAGGCATTCTGCCATATTAATTCTTGTTTCAGCCAGGTACAGGTATAAAAATTTTGTGTCTCGTGCACTTGAATAAAAGGAATTTTAAAAATATAGAAAAAACATTTGCTACCTGTTAGTACTTTGGAGCGGCAATTGTGTTTGATCAGGAATTTCAAATTTTGGATAACAAATAAACCATTTTAGTTTATCTGTTTCAGAATGCTGAACTATATTAACTTCAGGACTAGTAGTTCATCGCTGTTGCTTGAGATATCTGTAAAAATTATTCTTTTGACACTTATTCTTGTTTTTCAGTATTTTTCTTATAAAAAAATAAAAAGGAAAAGACAAAGAAACCATTGCTTCTCAGCAACATGCTTGATTGTTGCTTGATTGAATAGTCAGTGGGCCAGTCTCTTCTTTCACAGGCTTCCTACTTCTATTATACCACAGAAATACAAAATCTATGGAATGCTAAAGGTTTTTTGGAATTAAAATCTAGAATACTTAAATTTGGAACAAAATTCTAAGTTTAAGGAATTCCAGGGCATATTTATAAATATCCTGAGTATTGGCAGTCAAGTCTCTCACTATATAAAAACCAGTATTAAAATAGACTTACATCATATACATATATGTATGTGTGAATTTAAGGGTCTAAGGTCTAACTTTGTCATTCAGCTTTGATAGTGTTAATGACAAGATGTATATTCTAGGGCAGAAGAAGATATCTGTTAACTTCATGAACCCAAGCTGTGGTCAACTGTAATATTTATAAAAACGTTACTCTAATGCCTAAAGGTAATATTTGCTAGTTAAGATTTGGTCACTTGCTTTTTTTCCTAGAGCTTGGGCGCATGACAAAACCACATGGTATTGTTACAGCTGACTGTACATGAAATCTGTCAGCCACAGGTATTCTTACAATTAATAACTTTTACAGGATGTTATTGTGCTACTGATTTAAAAAGCTTTTCTTTAACCTATTCTTCTGTCATAGATTTACAATCAAGGAAAAGTAATTCTGTTGTTATGAGGTAAATTCTCCTCCTTTTTATGCAGATGTGAATGTACAAAAACTTCTGATGAAATTTTTATAAAAGGAACTAAAATATCAAAGATTTATTTTTAAAATACAAAGATATTAGCTTTTGATTCACAATGAAATTTTTCTAACAACATTACCAGGAACTAAAATATCAAATGAAATCGTTGTGGTTTGGAAATACAGACTGTCAGCTTTTGATTTACAATCATGTCTTTGATGAATGCAAATGCCTTTTCTGGAGTTTTCAAGGCCTTTGTGGACCTACAGCTCCAAGAATGGTTTGGGAAGCCCAGTGAGGCACAGGGCATAGGAAAGGATGTAGAATAAGGGGTACTTCAGTGTTAAATTCTGCAATGAAACTAAACATTTGAATGATCACTACTTTTAACCATGCACAATGTAGCTAGAGTGGGAGAGGGTAAGTGGGAGAGCCAAAGGTACTTTTGTCCTGTTCAGGTTGTCTGAGTTATCACGTAGGGCTGATATTCCTACATCCCAAATTCACTGAGCAAGATTGCATGCTGGAGAAAAAACAGTTCCTCCTGCATATACTAGCAGTCCTACTTTTAATAGTAGCCCCTGGTGTTTTTTCATAAAGCACCTTAACTGCCAGCATTGCAAACAAGCAAAAGTGTTCCCTGCTCTCTGCAGCTTTCTCCTGGCTGCAGGAACTGAGCAACAGAGAGAAACAAACACCTCCCATCACTTCGATGTATGCCAGCCCCTTCCTTCTCCATTGCCCAGCCTCAGCCAAGCTGCAGTAAATATCCTCTCGCTAATGCTGCTGCTGTTTATATGACATTCAGAATTGATAGCTTCAGGGAATGGTATTATACAGTGGAAATAGCTTGCAGCTTGGGCCTCAGCTGGTGAAACTAAATGCTGAAGTGCTGTGAAGGGTGACTTATTCCCAGTCAGACAGCTATTTGGTTTCTCTAAGGTCTTTGACAGATGAGCAAATCTTGTTGCAGCAGTTTAAAATATCATCCCCAGCTGTCAGCTCAGCTATTCTGCTGGAGGGTACCGCCTCCATAATAGTGTTTGCTATTTGCAAAGAATCGGTCCTTCTCATTCGTAGCCTGGCATTTCACTCAAACTCAGTTTTAGTAGAAAATTAGCCTAAAACACTGGACTCCTTACGGGGGTCAGAAGTACAAGTAGCTACAGCTTTCTCCAAAGCAAGAACTCTTCTGACTCAGCCATACCAACTTGAGATTGAAGGTGTCTCAAAATCTAGTTTTGTGATTCATGGGTATTTTCAAATATTCTTTCTACCAGATATCAGAATCAAAATTAAAGCATTTTTATCATTAAAAAAGTATTCCACATAGCTTTGTTCATCCTAACCTGAAGGGTAGGACCGATAGTACTAGGGAGTTCTCAAATTGTTTGCAATATCCTATTTTAAAAACCTATTTCACTGCTTATGGCTTTGCCACACTTGGAAATGTTGAGTCTGAAATTCTGCACAACCTAAGCCTGAATTTTCTTGGAAAACTGTTTTAATGAAAATAGTTCTACTTTCCTGAATCATAAGACAAAAGAAAGAAATATTTTTTTGAAAACATTATGGAAAAAATTAATTCAGTCAGCTCAAGTCTCCTTTTAGGACACCCCTTTTAGAGCAGGGAAAGAAATGCAACAAGAAGTGGCTGTTTGTAACATCAGCATGTCTTCTTCTGGCACCAGGAAATTGCTTTAGAAAATTTGCAGATCTCAGTGTGGATTTGCTTGAGTCTAACAGCCAAATCCCCTGAAGTCATCCTTTCTGGAGATCACTGTAGCCTCACATCCCCTGCTGCTGCTAGCTCACAAAAACTGCCCCCCCTGGAAACTAGCTGGACTGTCCTCAACACCTCACAGCTCCTGTCTTGGGCTATACTCTGCAGGGGTCTTCACAAAGTGTCTGACCATGTGATAAGTGGTTGGAACCAGGTGATCTTTAAGGTTCCTTCCAACCCAAATCATTCTATGATTCTATGATTCCATGATTCCATAGCTTCAGGCTATGGGAATAAAGTTGTTGTCTAAAATGGCTGAAACACCTCATTCAGTACACATGAAGATTTTATCAAGAGAGAAGAACATATGCATGGCTGGAGTGGGTCCATGTGGTTCCTCCAAGACTGAACTTCTGATACCTGGAGAAGTAAAAGATCCTGGATCCACAGGCATTGATAGGAGTGTACTCTTCCAGTGGTCTGTGGCTTAGAAATTTCTGGACTGAAGAAATTTCTGGACCCAGACAATACATGTTGATTGATTTAACTGCTTTTTGAGCCCCTGTAAACTTTTGGCCTCGGCTATCTTCCATGGCAATGAATGCTATACTTGAACAGTGTGCTGTTTGAAGAATGGATTTTTAATGCTTTGAACCTTCCACCCGCTAATTTCTTGTGATGGCTCGTAGTTTTGTACCATGAGAAGCGTCATTCTCTATTTGTGTTCTCCAAGGTACTCGTGATACCTTGTACATCTGCTGTAGTCCACTTCAGTTATGTTTTTCAAGGCTGAAGAATCCTACTCTGTGTAATCTCTCTCTGCATAGTCGTCTTGCCTTGTAACTCTCATCTTGAATTCTCTTGTATAATATCCTTTCCTGAGATGGGATAGGGAGAGGGGAATACACAAACCATTCAAGATGAAGGCACATCACCACTTCACAATATCATATGCATGTTTTCTGTTCTTCACTCTTTCCTTCTCCTGCTGTTTTTTCCAAATTTGATAGTGTGGTGTTTTGTTTGTTTTGTTTTTTTTTTTTTTTGTTATTTAGTACTGACCTGATACTTTGAGCTGCTAAAGTTAGTCTAAATTTTTTTGTCTGAGAGGCAGCAGCTAATCTAGAGACTGTCAGTGATGTATGGTTAGAATTACTTTTCCACATGTGCAATGCTTTATGTTTATCATAAATAAATAACACCCTCATTGTATTGCCTAGCTACCCAATAACCTAACAACCTTCAATAATTCTTCTCATTTGGATTTTGTTTTTACTGTGCTGAATAATTTAGTATCAACAGCAAAACTTTTGTATTAGCTATCAGTTCCCTCTTACAAAATCCTTACAGCTATAGGTTGTGCAGGAGAGGCAGTTTCCGGAGTGACTACTTCACTTTTTCAAAAAATGGGAAGTTGTATGGTGAATGAGGCAGGAGTTTGTCAAGAAGAAAAGAAAATCTTAGGTGTCATGTTACATATACATTTAGGAAGAACATTGGCTTGACTTTGCCTAACACTTGATGGCTTGCTTTCAAGGTAGCTGTGCAAAAACATTAATCTTGCATAGACTGAGTTGTGTATAGTACATACTTACATAATAGCAGAGCCACCAACACACTGCTTTGAGCAGAGGCATGGACACAGGCACTGGTGTGTATGTGGCTGTCCACACTGTTTGACAGCACACTTCTGGCACAGTTTTATTCTGGGCCAACTGGCACGCTCCACCTGGATGGGGCAAAAGCAGGAATACATCCGGATACATGCTGTTTAGTACCAGCTGTGATTCCCCAGCACAGTGCTCAATTCTTCTGGATACTAAAATACCTCAGAGATCACTCCCTACTGCTTCAGTCTCAGCTGGAGTTCATGATGCCCCTTATGTTCCTGTTAACGTTTGCAAACAGCCTTTTGGTTTTTTGCTTACTCTACCGAGAGGTCAACATCTTTAAGAAAATATCTCTTGGAACACATCACATAACCTTCAATGAAAGTTGTTCTGTGCTGTTAGGCTGGTCCTGCTTTTCATATGTGTACTGATGCAAGTATCATGCTTTTCTGTGCTGTAAGATTACTGTTGTAGTATAACTATAGAAATAGAGAAGTGCCATCTGTGATGCTGAGAATCTGAATGTACAGTGTTTATTCAGCTATGAAGAGTTTATTTTGCAAATACACAGCTGAATCTCTGTAGAATAAACTATGTATAAAGTATTTCATTCTGCCAGTTATGTTGCATATCTAATGCCTTCCCCTTCACTTTCCCATTTTACTCTTTCTTAAAGACACAGAAGGGGACAATTTGAATTCCCAGTGAAGGCCATTTCTCTTCTTAAAAGATTTCCAGGGCTGTTGACTCCTTCAGAAGTTCCTTCTGTCTCAGAGGCTCGCTGATCCATCTGTGCTTTCCAACCTAGAAGATCTCAAAGAGTTCCCACCTAGTTTCTTTGCCATTTCTTTTCTACATGCTGGATCAGATGTGCTTCTGCGAAGGAAATGTGGTGGTGTACTGCAGTACCAGTGAGGTTTACTACCCATACCAAAACCATGAAAATTTTGCAACAAACATTAAGATTAAAAACTAAAGCTGGAGATCCAAGCAGTTTTTTGTTTCTTTGATGTTTTCTTGGCAAAATGCCTCTTCCTCAAGATAGATTTCTGGTGAACTGGGGCAATAATATATTCTAGAATACAATCTGGTATTAGAGAAACATTTAGAAATAACTTTTTTCCCTGATTAATTTCTAGGAATTGTGAGAGGGTTTTGTTTTGTTTTGTTTTGTGGTGTAGCTTATCTGTGGCCTCCCTACAAGTCAGAGGAAAGAGAAATCTAGTGCTACACAGACAGTTCAATAGCTTGATGAGTTTGGCCTAGAGCCTAAAAATAATGATTGTGGGTGTCTATTATTGGACATCTAAATAAAAAGTTACAAAGCTACAGAGCCACTTTTACTGTGTTTATGAATGCTCACTATTGAGACATCAGAATATTTCTGTTTAGGGGTATAAATACACGTTTAGAATATTAAGATCCTGAACCTTCGTATGAAGAGTTTTTCCTTTGGTATTTCATAGGAATGATTAAGTGAACAAAAATTTAGATACTCTTATATGAATAAGCATAATACCAAGAGAGTATATGAAGAAGAGCAAAAAGGTTTTGATATTTATACTAAAGGTTTCAGTTTTTTCTACGTATCTAAAATTACAATGTTGTCATCTGAGCAATAATTCTTTTCAGGGATTAAGTAGTTTTTATAGAAGAATTTTGTGCAAGATTTGGTTTCTAAATACCCTGAGTTTCATCGTACCTCTGCCTTGCTGTTTCTAACTTGGAAAGTGTGAGGTTGTGCTGATGTGAAATGGTAGTGTTACATAATTCCCCAAAATGGTTGCTTCAGAAGCATCGTTTTTTCCAACTCCTTTGTTAATCACCCTTTCCACTTTTTGTAGTATTAATTTCCAGTAGGTTTGTCACTGTCAGTTCCAGAAGCACAGGACAGTCCTGTCTCTAGCCCTGAACTATTCATTCTTTAACTAGCTGTTCTAGGATGTGTCACCCTTCCTTCCATTTGTTAATTAATTATATGCTAATTAGAAGTAGCTTACTTGCCATCTTTTATTCTTTTGGAAATGGCACATTCTCACCATTTCTAATTTGCTTCTTTCCACGTATATTGCATAAAAGCTGGGAAATATGCTGCAGGATTATTTAAAAAGCAAGTAAACAAAATAAATCAACCAAAATAAAAATGTGGATGCAAAGAAGAAAATTAAGTGTTGGAGCTGGGGAAAAAAATAAAAGATCTTTGGTAGCCAAGATGCAAGTATTTTTTATATGCTTTGCATCAAATCTATTTAGCTGCATGGCTACTTCCTATTTTTTCTTTAACTCATCTTTATGGTTTTTAACCCTTTGACAGGTTCACAAATGCTGCAGTTTCTGCTTTTTGTGTTCACAGCAGGAAAATGATAGTTTAATCATTTTAATGACTCACTGCCTGTTAGTTGTAAGGAAAATCCCAATCTTTCACGTACTGAAGAGGTTTGCGGCATTATTGGCCTGTCTTTTGCCCAGAGTGAGGGAAATGAATCGCTAAGATAAATATACTTTTATTTAACCCCCAATGGAGTTTAATACTGGTGCTTTATTGCTTTATTTTGTGTAGAAAACAAAACAAAACAAAACAAAGAAAAACAATCAAATATTTTGCCTTCTTTGTGACCGACCTTTTAAAGGTCCAATTTCCCACAAGCTTTTTGTTCTAAATGGCATCCAAATCTCAAAACATAATTCCTAAGGCCCAATCATACAAACAAAGAAGGAGAAAGTGGCCAGAGTTTGTGGTTTTGTATTTCCTGCCTGCTGGCTAAAAGAACTAGCCAAATTTGGATTTTGAAGCAACAGGAACTCATGTCTTTCTGTAGACTTTCTCCTCAGAGTAAAAGAAGAACCCACAGAGAGTTCAGACTTTGTGTATCAAAACACAGTACTTATTCGGGACTGACAGCAAAAGCTCTAACTGGTCCCAAGCGTGTAGAACGTTTGATCTGAAGTGAGAAAAAATATACTGAGAAACAAATAGAAAAGGCAAAAATAATAACCCTGTAGTTCACAGGAGGAACATTCTGGCAATATTAACTTCAGATTAATTAGCTAGATGTGTCAGTTCTTGATGGACAAAAAGCATGCATAGAGCAACAGCTCAGAACTGCTGGAAGTCTTGCAAAAACCAGAGGAGAGGGAAGATGATGCTGTTTTAATGGCAGATATGATCACAGATGGTTCTGACTTCTGAAAACTTAGATATGTTTGCTTCCTTGCAGATTTTATCAGGCAAATCAAGAGAATCACTGCCACACATGCTAAATAGAGCTGAAAGAAACACTTCTCGTCCAGAAATCTTGAGTTCCACCTCAATTCTAGTTTAGAAAGAAGACAACCTTCGAACTGCAAAAAACTATAATCCCAATCACTAAATCCAGAGATGGTGGAAGTTATCCTTTGAAGAAACAAGTAAAATTGACTCTGTATGTATATATAATACACTTGCTTCCTCTCCAGCACAGCAAGTTGCTAGAATGGTGGGGACCGACAGTCCCAGTTACTGAATTTGTTTAATCTTGGGGACAAACTCAAGCTTCAGGTAATAGTATAATAAACAAATAGTGTTATGTTTATATATTAATTTTACAGTCACCAAAGTTTTCTTAAAGCTAAAATCAGTTCAGATTATTGGTATATTCTTGAGGAATTGACTAAGATATTTGCTGCTTGTGCAATATTCCCAGATAAAAATTCAGCTTTTCTAAGGGGAAATGTATGAGAAATATCTTTGTTAATTTTCATTGTGGAGACTGGCAATCAAAAAGTTAGATGTTAATCAGATACAATCAAACAATCTGATATAGTTGTTTCAAAAATTGTAAATTTATACTGATGAGATAAACTTCATTCTACAAAAGTCAGATACGAGCATGTCACCTGCTGAGAATAAGAGATTAATCCTCATTCTTTTCTTGTAATTTAAATCAGGAGATAAGAGTTTTCCACTTCTCTTGTTCAAGGAACAAAAAATGTGGAAAGAAACTTGATTTTTTCCAGTATGAAGACTAAAGATTACCCTAGACATGTCCACAAATCAGTCGAGTTCTCACTTTAGAATTGCATTTCTTTTTAGGCAGCCCTCAATAATATAACTTGGACAAGATAAAATGAGGTACAGCAGAACAAAGATTAACACAAATAATGCAGCACCTGTTCCATTCAATCCATTTTAACTTTTTAAATGGGAATTATGAGGACACTAATCCTCTGTCATGTAACAGCTGGGTCATATGGAGGGTAACATCAGTGATTGTCAAAGTACGTCCTTAAGCTCACTTACGCAGTGTACACTGAGCTCCACAGAATTCAGCTCAGAAAATAGGATACTGTTGTATAGTACAATACAGAAATAAAATAATGGAGGTGCTTAAGAATGATCTGCTAGAAAAGAACATTAGTTTGTCATGCTGTTTTGGCTTAATTTAGTGCTTCAAGGGACAAAGAAATTGTCTTGTCTTTGTTACATTGCCTAGAGAATCTGGACAAACTCTGAATAAAAATCACTTAGGTATCAACAGGGCAACATAAGGGGAAAACATAAACATCTAAATTAATATGAGAGAATGAAAAGACTTCTGCCTAACCCAATTAGCTCCTTGAGAAGCTAAGCTTTTTCTCAGAAAGCTCCTTCTGTGCCTGAAGTTCACCTGTCTTGCAGCTGAGGTGGTAGCCTAAGGACGTTTATTTCATTTAACTTTAGTCACTCTAGTCAACAGAGATTGACAGGCATTTCAGGAAAATAGCTTACTCCATCTCTAAAACAGGTAAAGAGTGGCTGTTTCTCCCCTTACTAAGGAAACCAAGATTGCCAAGCTGGCTAAGGGATCATTCCCTAAGTGCTTGTTCCATCCCATATTGGATGTCCTATGACCCCTAAAGGCCTGGGTTAGTAGGCAAGCTTGAATCGTGTTTGGTATTGGCTGCAGAAGCTAGTGCAGCACCTGATCCAAACTGGTGTTTATGCCTTTTCCACAACAGCCTCGGTGGCAGATCCCGACATCATGGCAAAAGAGAGCATCCCTCATCAAGGCAATAGGAAGACATTCAAAGGAATGACTCCCTTTTTTTCAGACATCCTTAACATTAGCCTTATATTCTGGGTTTGCTCCAACTTGCTTATTTAACCAGCACTGCCCTGCAGCCTCAAGGTATGTGCACAGACACAGATGAAATATGAAATCTGGACTTTCTGGCACAGAGATTGGAGTATCCAGCCAAGGATGCTGTGACTTGAGTAAAGGCCTTTGTTTCTGGGGCTGTATATGCAATTTACATTAAAAAGTTGGCTAAAAGCGTGACTCATGCAGTGAAATGCTTGTCTGGGAAGCAGAAAATGTAGGTGTGAATCCCATATGGTCAAGGACTAAGATCCATTCTGGATGAGGGCTTTAACCAACATATGGAAAATGGGTAACCCTCCTCTGGTCCTATCTAAAGGGACCGTGAGGCATTCCTTTGTGCCAAATATACAAGTGAGGGGTCCAAGTGAATTGATTTCTAGTTACAAATCTACTTCTGTATAGGAATCTAAGGTGTATATATAGGCAACTAAGGCATATGTTTAAGAGAAAGAATGAATTTTAAATATACTCCCCTCTCTGGCATTTTCTACCAACTGACCTACTTGTTTTTCAGGCAGTTGTCAGTTCCAGGCAGTCTCAGGGGCCCACATTTCTCCATTTCTTATGAAATGAACCAAGGCATCTAAATGAAATTCTCTCTCTTTTTTTTTTTTCCCTTCTATCTGGTCCCTTTCTTTCTGTTTCATTAATTTATAATATTTTCTTCTTGTCAAGTGCTTTCTCCTGTGAGAGACTTGAGGTACAAAATTAATGTCAGAGAATGTGTGAAGAAGGTATTAATGTTAATCTGCTACTACAATGGTATTTTCAACATAAGCTCTGTAACAACAGTACCATATAACGCAAGACGAGACTGAAATAGCTGTGAAATTACCTAGCATTTTAAGGGTCACATTGCCTACAAAGAAATATGCCAGGGTCTTACGGAAAACAGTGGTACTGGATACAATTTGATATTGCCAAATAGGAGAGAACATCTTTTATGAAGCTGATCAGAATTCGTGACCTGCATCAAATAAAAAACTCTTTAATAAGAAGTATATGAACTCTGTACACAGTAGTCTTGAATAGAGAGTGCAGTTTTTGGCAGCTATTCATCTGATTATAAGTAGTTCTTATTGAGCTCACAAGGTCACTGTCCAAAGGAATTAATGTACTCCTGTCATGATTTAGGAGAAAATTGAGTAAGAAACATGAAGATAATTTTACATCTCTGTTTGGTATAGGTGTGACTGAACCCACCTCTGGTATATTATATGACCATTACCAGTTCAGATCTGGTGTCTCCAGGTCAGGAAGCATGTTAATAGATCAGAGTGGGTGCAGAGGAGACTGTAATTAGAAGCCTGGAAATGTGCTACATAGTAAAATGCTTGAGAAGTTGCCAAAGAGAAGGTTAATGGGGCACTTGACCAAAGCCGATGAATATTGACATGGAGGAGTGAAACTTAGGTGTGCGTCTGAGCCTAGAAGACAAATATAACTAGATCCAGTGGCTGGAGCACTAGAAATGAGCTGCAGGTTCTTAACTTTGCTGGCAGTTAACTGTGGGAAGGGTTTTACAAAGCACTATGGTGAATTCTCTATCCCTTGACTATTTTCCCTCCACTTTGGTTTGGGTGTTTTTGTTGTGGTGGTTTTTTGTTTGTTTGTTTGTTTTCTCAAAGGGAAGCCCTAGTTTAAACAGGAATGAATTTAGGAATTTTTCTGACATCTGCCATGTGTCTCAAACTGCAGTTCTCAAGCTGGAGTTTAGAAAATATTTTCGGAACAGGGATAGGTGGGTCCCTGAGAAGCCTATGTAAACCAAAAGGGAAATGTGAGGAGAAGGAAGTATCTGAAACAGGTAAAAGCCCACTGGTGGAGAAGTGGGCTTTTACCAGGAAGGCTTATATTCCTTAGCTTTCTGCCTCCTTCCCTACATTAAGAATCATGTGCCAAGCAGATGTTTCTGGGGATGCACAGAGGATTTACTTTCACAAATGTAACTGCAAAGGGTCGCAGACAGGGTGATCGCACAGATGTCTTCTGGCCTTCTAACTTATGTACTGCCCCATCATGCTGGCTCATGTAATATTTTCATTTTTATTTGTATACTAGTTATTCAATTTATTAATAAAAATACAACAGTCAAGAGAAAAATATGGAAGTTAATTCTGAGATTTATATTTTGTAACTTTTGAACCTACTAAGTTATACATTTAATGGTCACTTTAAAAGGACATTTTACAACCATATTGACTTCTGATTGTAAAGCAGGAACCGATGAGATAACCTACTTCCCCCCAAAAGTTAATTTCTCCTCAAGTTATATTGCAACACTGAGCAATTTCTCAGCTGCCACCTGCAAGTTCTCACAAATCATAACAGAATTTTTCAAATTGGAAAGCTATGCCAAGAGCCTAAATCAGTATTTCAGACATGTCAATATATAACTTCAATTTCAAAAACACTCAGTGCTTAGAAACTCCCACTGACCTCTATGGAAGTTTCTCACTACTAAGTGTTTTAGAATAAGGTTTTCAGATTCAATAATAATGGAGAAGCCTAATTTGTGTCTTGAAGTCTTAAAAACATTGGCTCACTTCTTATTCATGATATGTCACTCATATAGTCGCAATTCCTTGGCAGTTTTGGGCCAGGATTTTTTTTTCCCTCTGTGATAATAAAATATTAGGTTTTAATTAAAAAAAAAAAAAAAAGGCTTAACACTGTAAAATGATAGAGAAGCCAAAAGAATAATTGACTGTGAAAGTAGCTCCAAAGTAGGTCATATAGCCAAAAGCAAAACCTACTTCTGTTGTACTATCACATTTGTACAGATGTGCCACTAGTATTAAGGATATTTTAAAAATGACAAAAGCAAGAAAATTTCAAGTTAAATGACTTGACTTGTGGAAGTGCTGAGTACCCACAAATCTGACTGAAGTCAGTAGGAGCTGCAAGCACTTAACACCACTGAAAATCATGGAAAATGTTATAGTTTACTTTTAGTTTGTGCTGATATGTCTTTATAATGCTAGGATTTCCGACAGTGAGAACTTGTGATTTCTGGTGGCACTGCACTGCATAAAGTCCCCAAGCCTTACAAAGAAGTCTGCCTATAGCATTAGCTATATGGGTCTGTGTGACATTTGTTGAGACTGGTGTGAAGGTCTTCCTCCATGCACACATCCCAGAGCCTTGCAGAAATCTCAGCAACCCATTTATGGGATTGCACTGGTCTTCTGGCAAAGTAGAGGTTATGGGCACCTTGGACTGAATGAAATTCCCCACTAAGAGGGCTTCCCACTTTTGAAGGGTCATGTGGGACAGGAAAATACCTAATTAAGCTCAGTGAATATGCTGACCATAAACCTCTTACTGATTGTGGCTGTTCTGAGAGAGAAAAGAGAGTAGAAGAATGCAAATAATGCTCCCTTAGTCTTTTCCTTCTTGACTCTGTTCCTCTGAGGTTCTGTCTGTTAAAAACATTATAATATTGCTTGTATCATCTGTTCGCTAGGTAAAATTGGAAGCTATGAATCTAAGACAGTTCAGTTGGACAAAAAAATATTTCTTTCTCAATAGTAAAAATTTTGATAGCATTTGAGTGATACCTGAAAGAATAAGCAATAACAAAAGAGCTAGGGAAGAGGATTCCTCTATGTGGGATCAGCGTTGTTGACTATGCCATATCAAATGTTAAGATTTTGTGGTTTTTTTTTTTAAATTTTTGTGTATGAGTTATATAAAACGCCAAGTGCTGGATTGTCTTGAAACATCTGTGAAACATGTCACAGAAAAAGTTGAACCTTTCTCAAAATATTTTTTGTTTGAATAGGAGATTAATTGGAAATGTTTTGCTTGAGCAGTTTAGTTTTTGCTAATTGGGGGCAGAAAAAACTGTGCAGAAAAATCCTTTTAGCTACCACTCTTGAAACTCAGGAATCAGTTGTTATTGTCTCAGAGAAACACATTTATTTCTTAATCAACACATTCAAGGATTGCCAATAACCAGCAAGAGACGTAGGATTACATTTAGCTGAACTTTGATATGACTTGACAAATATGTGGAGATTCACAGTGTGTGTTCACTGTATTAGATGGACTGTTTATAACCCTTTGATACTGTTTCACTGAAAACAGCTAAACAGAAGAGATTAGCTCATTTGAACAGTACAAAGCAGTCATCTAAATGACACCATATTATTACTTTTCCTTTATGAAGAAGACAGTGGAGCTCCTTTATTAACTACAGAAAAATATAGAACCTTATTTATGTCCTGATCCCAGGAGGAGTAGGAGGATCCATAATTGTTAGGGTGCCTTCTGTCCTAGAAGATGACTTCAGCAGAGGCTTTAAATGCTCAGCACCTCTTAGTTTCAAGCCATTAGCATTCATGTCCCTCTAGGGACTATGGACTTATTACTCACACATGAAATGAGACACTGCTGAGGTTAGCAGCCCTCATAGCTCTTTCCAGCTTAGTGTCAAGATGAGTAAGTGACACCAATATGTGTTTGCAGCCTAGATTAAGTGCGTGCTTGAAGAGGGCTGTGCAAGGCAAGATGACAACTGTCCTGGGTGGCAGCCTCCTGCTCCTGGGCTGCCAATGTTTCTCTACCTGTAATGGCTCCTCTCCTGTATCATGTTCCCAGTAAATCGGACAGGACAGGACGATATGCTGCGAAGGCAACCACAGACACCCTTGGGGAATGAACTCCTTGTACAGCCTGAATCCAGGAAGTGACATTAGATTTAAAAGGGTGGCTGTCAAATTCAAGTGGTCTTGTTCTATGTTGCAAGGTCACCATGGAGTTGTGGGTTTAGTTTGGAGGAAACTCTTGAACATGTTTCCATAGGAGATGGGTCCCATGTTTAGAGAAAGATTAAAACCAAATGGGGTTAGGCTGTCATCTGATGGTAATTAAGTAGCTCAGCTGAAGTTCAGGCTCTTGGAATGCTACAGCAAGATGAGTGAAATGGTTTAACTGATAATTTAGGGGACTGACTTTCAACAGGGTATTTGAACATAGCAAGAAAAAGGTTTTTTGCTGTGCTGTTCCGAAGGTTGTGCTGCCATACCTTCACTGCTCTTACTACCAGTTCATGCCAGAATTAAGGCTAAGTACTTCTGTCCATATTAAAAGCATACTTTCATTTTGTAGGGGGGAAATAACCTGTGCAGCCTGGGCATGCACCTCCGCAGGCCCTTGGAACTTGACTGGGGCAAGGGCAGCGGCACCCACAGTTTTAGTGATGTTGCTGGGGAGCACAGTAATGTATCTTGGTTTGGTATCCCCAAAAAAGAAATTTGCTTTCTTGTAATACCCTGTATGTTGGAGCCTAGACTCCTACAGCCACTAGGAATCTGTTTCTCAGGTGCATGTGCCATTGTTTTTTTGTTGGTATTTTTAATACACTTTTACTTAATATAGGAAGTATCAGGACAAATCATTTTATAAATTAGTAACACAGTCAGTGCCAAAAAATTCTGTGCCCAGACAGAGGCCACAGTGAAACCAGGAGGATTGCCACCTGCCTGAGTGAGAAATGCCATTCTCAGCTGCTGAAATGATTCTTGATTGTATATTGTCAATATAATAAAAAAGAAAGGGAGGATTTTTAGAGCCCCTCTCTGGCCATGCACTGTTCAAGCTTCCAGCTTTTGAACTGTGGCCAGATGCATCCCCCAGAGCCCATGTACCACACTTTCCCAGAGCCCCTTCTCTCTCCATCACATGTCTCAGCACAGCACTGTCCAAAAAGCACAGTCACTTTTCTTTTCCTTTGCTCACTCTGTAGAACGTAGGTGGCTTGCAATGCTGTGCTGAACAATGTGGAACATTATTTGTAATCAATTATTTTGCATTTATTTTCTAGGCAATTGTTTTAGTCAGTGTTGTGGACAACTATATTGTAATGTATTTAACAAGTATTTTAAGGTTATAAACCCCAAAATAACTAAAAGAAGCATTTTCTTATTTGTCTGCTTTATCTTCCCAAGACATCAACTACAGGACAAGTACATCTTTGTTAATGTCAGTAAACCAGCATTAAATCAGTATGATTCCTGAGGACTGTCATGAACTTTGCATCAAGAGAAGGCTGAATTACTGAAGACTAAAACAATAAATACAACAATTACTTTATTTACTTTATAGTATGTGGTCTAGCCACTGAGTTCAGTTGTATTTCCTCTCACTCTTGGAAAATAATTGAATATCATGTTGAGAATACAGTATTTTATGTTTATCCCAAAAAAAAAAAAAAAGCACAGTCTGGAATTCATATTCACATAAGATCATAGGATGCTTTATATTTTTCAGTAGAAAATTATCTTGTGCCATTTTCATGGTTGTTGTCCAGTCTGAAATGATACAAGCCATGTTTGAAGAACTGTCGGAAAGTGAAGTGACTGTATGGTAGTGCAGAGTGGAGATGAAGTGGCAAAAGAAACAGGAGTCATATAAATAATAAATGAAATTGCTTCTTTTTCTAGTAAATAAGTGCAAGAGTGATACAATAGGTGCCCCACAAGGCCACTGTAACTATGGCAACAATGATACATGTACTATCTTCATTGCAGATTATCCATATAAATATCCAACTGATGGACCATACATGGTGTATACTTCTACCATAGCCACTCTCTAGCTGTCTTTTTATTGCTATGAGTGGTCTTCAAGTCCCATCTTTATATTTTTAGAATCTTTACAATACCTTCAAAGGGAAAAAAATGTTATAATGCATCCAGCTACAGTTCCTTCTCACTTAATAAGTCAAGACTATTTTCCATGAGAGAGGTAGAATATGGATGAGCGTGTGTAGGTGTGTGCGCATGGGCGATGGGCATGGCCACCAGCTGCTGTGCCCTTTAATCTCCGGGCTTTCAAGGTTCTCGCTTTTGAGACTCACCTCTTTTGGAGAGAACTGGTTTAGGCAATATTCTAGTTTATGTATTGCACATTACTTAGACTGCAACCTAGAAAGGGAGGATTATTTTGTATATTCTCTAACTGCCTTGTATTAGGTTTGGCTGCAGCTGGGGAAAATTATATGAGATTTCTCAGGACATGTAATTTCCAGCTGCCTCAGAACAGACTGACCTGTTCATACTGCAGATGGATAAAGCTCTTTAAACCCTCAATGTGTGTGCCAGGAACCACAGGGGCACGAGGCTGAGAAGAATTATTACCATGTGTTAATTCTCTGCATCTCATAATCAGAACTTCTTTTTTATGGATCTCTTCCTTTTCCTTGGTTTACGACTATACTTGCTTGTTTTACCTATTTAACAGTGCAGTTATGTCCCCATCCTGCTCATACTGCTATTGCTGCCAAAATGTAAATTGTGTCCAATTTATAAATGCCAATAATTTCAGTCTTTTCTTTGAAATATGGATAAATAGCTCATGATTTCTAAAGGTCAATTCCTATTCAGAATTGCTTGACTTAATTACAGGGAAGAATTTTCAAATGGCATTGTTCATCACCCTGTGGCACACTGTGTCACACTCCATCATTTATATTGCAGGGAATGATTTCTTGTCCCTCTCTGGTCTACCTGTACTGTATAAATGAGGAGCCCCTTTTGTGGTTCACAGGATATCTGAAAAGTATATATTACATATATTCAGTCTGTTACCTCAATTATAAAAAAAGAGACTTTTCCATTCTTCAGAAAACTTACATTACTATTTGCAGTACTGTCACTGTCTGAAAACACTGTTGAAAACAAAAGCATATCTATCTGCAGAATGGCAAATAAACACAAAAACACATAAAAGTGGCATAGATCTGTGGGGTTTGTGTTTAGCAACATCTGTGATGACTAAACCTGTAGTCTTCTAGAATTTCTTAGGGTCATCTTGTCCCTGTACTTCTAGAAAAATTGGAGAAAACTGATGGAGAGTTTCTTTGTGATAAACTTTAATAAAGTCCTTTTCCAGTGAAATCCTAGATAAGAATCTGCTGCCTTGGAAGGATGTATTGATCACTGCTGTCCTCCGAATTGTTGCTGCAGTTTCTGACATGGGTGATTGTACCCTTGTGAAGTGGTTTCTTAGCAGTAGATGATCCATTAAGTCTGTGCACTGCCATTACTGTATGGCAAAGTGACTTTACGTAGGAAGTGAAGAGATCCACAGGTACTGCTGAATCCCACAGATGAAATGACAGGGTTTTGTATTAATATAACTGCTAATCCAGTTGAGCCTCCAATTAGATATTTTATATTTGTTGATACTGACATCCCAAGTGGATGACAGTATTTAGTCATAAAATGCTCACATAAATAATTCAGCTGAATTTGGCATGGCTCACACAGTAGCTACATAGAGTCCATTGCAGCCTCTTTCACGTGCAGTAAAATCCAACCCAAGACTGAAAATACCTCAAGCTTCATCTTCCCAAAATGTTACAAACCATTTCTTGCTAAACTGCATAAAACGAAGTCCATGACCCAGAACTGAGTATTAGCATTTAATTGGCTATTTTTCCTCTAGCATTTGCTGCTATGCACTTTTTTTTTTTTTTTTTCCTTTTTCAAGGCCCCAGGTACTGAAATAGGACTCTGTGCAGGAGAGGTTTGAGATAAGAAGTTTTCTTGTGCAATTGATCAGCACAATTTCCTGAGCTTATGTCACAAGGCAGCAGCAGCCTAGCAACTACCCACATTTTCCAGTGCCTCACTCCAGACCGGCAAATAGATCCAGTTGCTCCTCTATGCACAGCATAATTAGAACAGTTCTATCTTTTCTCTGGATGTCTGTAATGAGTGGGATCTGGTGTTACAAGCTTTATCCGAGTAATAGGCATTTTAAAAGAAACACTGATGACACATACCTCTCATCCTGCTCTTCCGCTTTCAGTGAATACCGAACTGGTTGGTTGATCACTAGTCTGCTACATATTGCATGAGATAAGCATTCCTCACAACTGTTTTGCTGGGGATTTTATTGATCAGTAAAATCAACACTTGATTTATTATTGTGTAACCATTTTACAGAGAAAATCCTGAGCAAAAATAAGCTAAAACTTACTCAAGACATGGAAAAGACTATAACTCTTGTAAGGGCTACTGCTACAAATACCTGTATTTTTAAACAGCTGTCTCACATTCTCAGTTATTCATTGTGTATAGAGACAAATGACACTGAAATACAGTATTATAATAGTAGTTACTGGAAAATACTCCCTTTTAGCAGTGACATTTTATATATTGTATAACATAATGTGATCCTTTTGATACAAAACACAGAGCAGGACAGAAAACAAAATGAAAGGTGCCACAGACATTTGTAGAAAGATTGTTTGAACAGGAAAACTGGAATTCAGAGCAAATGCCCAATGCTGCTTTACATTTCAGTATTTCAGTTCTGTTATACATTTACATTATTCCATCTATTTCCACAAGAAGGAAAAAACACCCCGGGTAGGAAGACATGTTAAGGAGGCAAACTGAATTTCTGTATGCCTCAACCAGTGGACAACTGTAGACACCTACAGAAGACAACTCTATCATGTTCTGCTTAGAAAACCACTTTGGATATAGGATGAGTGGGTGGAAGTTGATACGACACAGCTTCATTTCTGCTCAAACCACCTCTATGAAAACCTAATATACGCTAAAACAAATGATAAATACAGAATGTCTTCCTTAATGTCAAATCTTGATTAAATAGTAAGAAAAGAGACCTTGGCAGTCTAATACTGCTGACTCTGTAGTCAGTGAAAGCAGTATGTGTAATGCAGTTTGGATGTCATACATTATAAAGCCGAATGTTATGTTGTTTTGAAGTGTTTATAGATGGTTAAGCTCTCAGAGAGGTAGTTTTAGGCACACATCTTAAACCTTTGTGTCTTTAAACAATGTTAGGAAAACACTTTCAAGTACAAACATTTTTATACCATGTTTATCATTGCAATGGCAAACTTGTTATGGATATACAGTTTCTATACACTATTGTGATACATTGCCGTTCTGCTTGCTCTCTTTAAAGTTTCCCAGGATTATACTTTAGGGGAGTAATAGGATGATAAAAATACCCTGAAGTGGCAAAAGCTTCTATGCAAGTTGTAATGTTAAGCCTAGAATTATTTTTGTTTTAAATAAATTGGGAAGGAAAAATCAATCTGTCTTGTAGTCATAAAGAATAATATTTTTTTAGATTTTTTGTTGCAGTTGAAAAACAGCTTCATTAGTTCAATGAAATGGTAGTAAGGATTATAAACTAATCCTTTTTGATGAAAATGAGAAATACGAAATAGCATAATAATTTCTTTTTAACAGTTAGACATAACGGTTGCCAAATGCACACTGTTGAGAAACCAAGGAGAAAAGGGGCACGCAGCTTGTGAGCTTCTTGAGCACAGGTCAGAGGCAGGCAGCTACAGCCTCAGTGGAGTAGTTCCTCAGAGTGCCTAATGAACTGATAAATTGGTTTTCTTTCTTCGAGTACTCAACTTTAAAAAACACATGAATGTCCCCGATCATTTTTACTGCATCTGCATCAATCAGTATTGCAGTGAAATATTTTTATTTGAAGCAAAATGTTTATGCAGGAAGACTGATGTTAATCTGAACTGCATTTCAAATGCCACTATCTGTAAGCCAGTATTGCACAGGGGGGAGCCTCCTGCAGAAGAACGTGGCTGTGGAGAACAGAATTAGGACAATGCCAAGATCATAGTATGAATATCTACAGTACTTTCTTACCTTAGATCATAACTTCTGGCATATTAAAAGAAGATTGCCTCATCACATGTTTTAATCTGAAGGCAACCAGATTACTCTAACTGGCAGGACTTCTTAGAGGTTTATTGTTCTACAGCATCAGCTGGCACAGTGCTAATTAATCTCAGCTAGCTGTGGGTGTGGAAATATGTATGAGAAAGCCATGAGTGAGCTAGTCCCCCATGCTCCTTTCTGAGTCAATGGAGAACAGGCAAATTTACAGTTTGAATATGAATATCTGGGCTGGTTTTGATGTCTACATTAGGATGGGATGCATCACATCTCAGAAGTACGTATTTCTTTCCTTTGACTCCAGAGGGAAGATATATGACTAATCCATACATAGATGTCTACACTATAGATCAACATACTTTAATCCGAAGAATTGCACGCTTTGAGTGTTTTGGTTAGAATGATAACAAAAAATTCACACTGCATAGCTCATGTAGTATTAAAACTCCAGATTTGGTAGGAAGTTTGGAAACATAATCACACTCTGAGGTCAGTTTAATTTTTAGGGCTTCATATTGTACCAGCTAAGTCAATTGTAAATTTTTATGGCAGAATGAGGTCTTGCATGCACCCTGGGACTAAAATCTCTCTACTTAATGAGGTATTTGGTGGATATGAAAGAAGTTTCTTCAGAGATCTGTAGGTGAAATGATTTAAGCTGCTTATACAGTCAAGGTTTTAATGCCAACTTGCCAATCAGTAGCACTTCTGCTCCTATCCAGTGAGTACAAGTTGAAGCAGAGTTCATTCACTTCACTTGGTTGTGTTACGAGAACTGGAAATTCCTGATGTGAACAGCACCTCAGTGCTGTGGTAACTGAATGGGACACTGTGTGCCACTTCTACTTATTTTGAAGCATGAAAAAATAACATGGTGTCAAAAATAAGGAAGAAAATATGTGCCTGAAAGGAAAAGAAAGAAAAGTTATACCTGCTGCCATTTTATCTGTTTCAGCTGTCTGCCAAATTGAATTTACACCCTGAATCTCTTTGCAAGCAGTTGACCATGTCCTGTTGCCGCACTAATGGTGTGAAAGGCATTCTGCTTTTCCTTTAGTGTGTATTCATACTGAAGAAGTACTGAGACAGACCAGTCATCAACGGGGACGATATTGCTGTGGGCGCCATACATGCATATGCTTGAGAGAGGCACACAGAAGGGCAGCTCACTGGGAACTGCAGGGTCCTTTTCCCTTTCTCCTACAAGTAGTTTTGTACTCACTGATATCTCTTTTTTAGGGTTCCTTCGAAAGCTGAACCTGAATGCACAGGTCAGTTAAGACTCTGATCAGGCAAAACACTCACGTGCATCAGTCCTGTTATATTTAGCTGTGCCCTTTTTATGACTGTAGAGGAAGTGTTTAGCAGAGCTGCAGTTACAACCAGCATTCAGAGTGGTATCCAGATCACTCGGCTGAAAAAAACCCAACAAATCTCAGCTTCTTCTCATTTGGAGGAAGTGGGATACTTATCCCAAATTTGTTATATCATGTTTCTTGCCAGAAGTCTTTTGTGTGTGTGTGTGGAAAAAGAAAAAAGAATCATCATTATCTTAAAATTATTTTTATCCAGTGAACAGCTTTGTCTATCCCCTCACCTTTGCTTTCCAGATATTTATCCTGCAGTACATGCCTGCACAACTAACAGAAATAAAATTTAGACTCATTGTCTTCTGAGATAGAACTAAATCACTGTAGCAGCACTAATCTAAATGAACACCATGGGGCAAACAGCAGCAAATTTTTCTTTGTAAGTGTAATACTGTTTTCAGTATGAGAGCGTAAGAATTTGTTCAGACACCACACTGTAAGGCACTTAAATTCTCAAATCAACATTAGGAAACTCAAAACAGATACAATTTATTCATAAACCTTTCCCAAATGGTTCCATATTTAGAAGGTCCAGGACAGTGGCAAGTATGCATAAAGCTAGTTTGCTGAATTTAACACTTATTGCTGCCACCTACATGAATCTAAATTGCTTGAGTAATTTAAATTACATTGATGGCACACAGAAAAAAATCCATTGAATTCTAGGAAAAATAGAATTATACTTTCTCTCCAGCCATGCGATCTGGTTTTGGCACGACATCAAGGTGTAATTTCCAGTCTTCCAGGGCTATATTCCTGACAACCATAGATGAAGTTTGAGATTATGGGCTTTTTATCCACTACCATATTACACATATAAAAAGCTAGATTTAAATTAACATACTCCGATTGAAATCACGAGGCTATACTGATGAATACTCTTTGAGGAGCTTGCTCAATAGTTGAAGGTATAAAATGGTTTCAGTCTGCAAATGTTTACACAAATACTGGCATATGGCACATGGAATTATTTTTTCCGTACTAGGAATAATTCTGTTGGCTAATACCACACAAAAGAAGTATTATACTTTCATTATATCCATATATGCATGTAAATTTTTCATCCTTCCATTTCTTAGTACAGAAGGACTGGGATTTGGGGGCTCTATGCTACAAAAGAAGGAACATTCTCCTTTGATTCAGTGGAAAAGTCCAACAAGTCTATGGGCCTGCTCTTTGAAGAAAATTATGTTAAATTTTAACCATGCATTATAAACTGTAGCTGAACTGAATTGAATGGATGTAAGCTATCCTGACTAAAGACACTTTCTTGAACTCTCTAGATAACAAGAGGGCTCAGCCACTTCCAATATCAAACTCTCAAGCAAATTTTGATCCCAAAGACAGGAACAAAACATTTGTCATAACCTCCATTGTTTTTTTCTCTTCCCTGAGCATTGTTATTTAATGTTTAAAGGCAGCATTGAGAATGAAGGTTTACAGAGAACAAAGAGCTCATTCTTGACTCCAGGAACCTGCAGTCTTATTGATGAAATAAAAAAGACACAAAATGATGAAACATCAGCAAAAGTTTGGAGCAATGAGGAAGAAGGCAATGAATCGGATAAGTTTTTTCATGCTATAACATGGTCCTTTTTTTCAGTTGTACAAACAGGGAATGGTGGTTGGATGACTGTTGAACATGGGGTAGAGATGGTGTTACACTGTTTACTGTAAGTTGATTCTTCATCACTGTTTTTAATTTTATGGGATTCAAGAAGAAACATTCAGAATATTTGCTGATTTATGACACCAGTACTAATCCTGTCAAGCTCATGAAGTCAGATTAATTTAACAGAGATTGTGTGAGTGTTTTAGAACTGTAAATAATATATAGCAGCTAGGCTAATATTTTTCTGATTGTTTAATGTATTCAACCGCTATATATTCTAAAACTGTTTTTCTGAAGATTTTACTGTGAAAACTAAAGGTTTTCTTTAGAAAGTTATTAACAGATTCTTCTTGTCTTATTAAAATGAGAAATTAGGTTCCTTTTGATTTTTTTTTTTTTAAACTATTAATTACCTCTGTCTGTTGCTTTACCTGTGACACTGTAGTGACATTCTTAGGAAGGAATTCTAATTACTTCAGATTATATTTTTAATTGCTTTATTTAAGTCCGTTGCACTGGTTTGTGGAAAATGTCAGATGTCTTTCCCAAATACCCACATCAAGAGCATTGCCACTGAGTCCGTTACGAAAGAGTCAGTCCTGTTTTCATCAGCAGTCTTGAGCCTTCCCAAATGCAGCTCAAAATTTGACACTCCAAAGCAGGCTTTGAAAGTATTAGAGAAACATGAGATGACAGTACTTTGGCCACCACCCTTGGAGAGCTGGGCATCGTATGTCAGTAGGTGTAGCAGGGATGGTGTGATTTCCAGGATTATAACTTGTTTTAAAGGTTATTTTATAATTGTATTAATCCCTACTGGGAGAACATTCTTGTTCCTGTGTTAATATGTTAAAATTTAATTGTTTTTATACTTGGCAATGTAATATCCAGTTTTAAACTGCCATATACAGTTTTAAAGGTACAGAATATTTGCAGTTAAAAATAACACAGTTGTTTAACTGATTTCAAACTCTCAGCACCAAGACCAAATCAAGTAGACAGTGTTTATATAAATATGACACAATTCAGCCTACAGATGTACAAACTTACTGTTTATTTCAGTAGGAGCTGCATATATGAATCTGGGGGTGGGATATGTTTGACGAGGTCTTGGCTGGGTGAATAGGAGCCTTTATTACTCCTATGGATGTTAAATTGGAGAATTCAGTATTGCTTCTGTATGGGTATGAGATTTTGGTCAGCATTTCTCATGTGTGTGAGTCCAGACCTCCAGCTTTATATTATCTAATGCACTCTGGAGGCCCTTAGCTCCTGAGTGGAGGAGCTCCTGGGAGGAAACCAGCAGGACCAGGGCCAGCTTGGATCCTCACGGAGGAGGATGCACATTTAAAGCCTTTGGGGACAAACTTTACTATCCAAGGAAGAGTCACAGAAGAGACAGTGTAGCTGCATAGGTGGGGTAGGACACAGGGAGAACTGTCCTGTAGAGAGCTCCTGAGAGAGGTCCTGGGTAGGAGGAGGGTTGTTAAGAGGGGTCTGAGCTGGGCTCTCCCCAACTTGCAGCTGGTGACTGGATCCCTGGTGGGTGGAAAGCAGGTGCCACATGGCTGCTGCAGCCTGCAAAAGGATGAAACAGCCGCAGAGTCACTCTGCAGCCAGAGGTAAGTGTAAGGATTTAGTCCAGCTGTGAGCAGAAAGCAGAATTTCCCTTCAGGAGATGCGTAAAGTGCAAGCTGGCTGAATTGCCGTTGCTCTGGAAACCATCCTTTGAGTCTCTTTACTCTAGTAAGAGTAATTTCTGAATCATAACATTACACTAATAAAGTTTCGGGTTTTAATATCCCTTTTTAAAGCCAAAAGAGAAAGGAGAAAGCAGAATTATGACTGATTGCACATTCAAATAAGTAAATATATATTTACCTGAATATATGACATGGTATTGATATTAATAAGCACTGCACTAACCTTTATTTGAAGGACTAATTAAAATAATTGCAAATGCACGGATTTGATGGTATGGGTGTGTCATGGTTTAAACCCAGCCGGTAACAAAGCACCATGAAGCCGCTCGCTCACTCCTCCCCACCCCAGCCCCAGCGGGATGAGGAGGAGAAAATATAAAGAAAGGCTTGTGGGTTGAGACAAGGACAGGGAGGGATCACTCACCAGTTATGGTCACGGGCAAAAGACAGGCTCAGCTTGGGGAAAAAACCAAATCAATTTAATTTACTACCAATCAAATCAAAACAAATCCCTCCACAGCTACCAAAATCCTGCCACACAAACCCAAAACAGGGTGTCTAACCAGATTTTTTTTTAAAATGTCTTCCATTTTGCCTTGGGGTTAATATCTATGCAAAATTCACTCACGAGCCTTGAAAAACAGTCATGGTGGAACCATGGGATATTTTAAGGGACACTTCCAAATCCTGTTTAAGCAAAAATATATGTTTATAAAACAAGCTATTGAAAATGGTATAAATGGTTAGATGTTGTTTTTAAACATTCTTATAAGAATAAAAAGCAATCTCCTTCTGTATGTCTTGTAGCTTTCACAGTGCCTTGCTGTTTGAAATAACTGGTTTTGTAAGCAAAATGAGGCTGGTGGGTTGCTCTTTTTCCCACACAGAATGAAACAGCAGTAGCATCAAAATGACAAAGCAGTAATCATCAAGAGCCCTGTGAGGTTTTTTTTTTTTTTTTAGTTGTCAGAAAGGATAAAGCTTTTGTTGGAAGCAAAGCAAGGAAATATTCCAGAAGGGATAAATATCCATGGGAACATCTGTCCCCAAAGGGAATGAAGGCAGAAAGCAAAGACTCTGGACACGTACCTTTGGTAAAATTGGTTCATCAGTATTTAGGAGGGATGATTTCCGGTTTTGTAAAGAATGGAGAATCTTAGACAAAGGGAAAGCTCATATTGCAGGAGCAGAAGCTCCAAATTTTGGTGACAGATTGGGTGGGTGACAGATTACTTGAGAGAGGCAGAAAGGCTTTAAAGTATCTAGTAAAGAAGATACATTGGAGCAATCACCAAACCACAGCATCTGATGTCTAATAGATCCAAGCACTGAGGGCCATGTAAGCTACAGCTGTATTTGTAGCATATTTTATTGCTGATGCCATGAGTGTAGATAGTAATCAAGGTGCTTTGGACATGTCCAGGAACTGATGAAATATGGTGGAGTCAGTATTAGTGAACGTGAGTGATAAGTTTTTTCTGACTAGGGTTTATGGATAGTGATTACAGTTGATTCTATAAGGATAAAATTGGAGGAAAAGCAATTACTGATTCAGACCCACAGGCAATTCAGAGTTACAGGGCCCAGATTCTTGTGCACTACAGCTCTGATTAGTAAAAACTAAAGATGAGGGAGCTGTGGGCAGCTGTTACAGATTACCAAATCTCAGGACAGAACAGTACAAACTAGCTCTTGAACATCCATACCTAACACTTAAGACAAGAAATGTGTGTTCTTGTAGATGGCTCCTTTGGTGTACTCTTGACCATAGTGGAGTTCCTTCTGGCCCAAAGGACCACGACAATCTCCATTTGTGGACAAGTTCCCCAGCCCTTACAGGCTTACTGCCTCCCTGCTCATATACAATGCGCTGCATCTGATGAGGATGCTCAAAACAGGAGACAATCACTTTGTGCAAGAAACTGGGGGGAACCTCTGGTAACACATTTAATAGAGAGACATTTTAGTATGCTGAAGTCCTACAACTCTTTTGACATCAAACTGTTTTATCTGAATATGTATGGGGTGATATCCTGAATGCCATATTTGGCCACTGTAAATAATTTGCACAAACTGTTCTTTGTAATGGCCCTGCAATGCTGATAAATCGCATTTCTAGAGATTTCTCTCCCTCTCTCTCTCTTTTTCACCTTCATGGATGTGGTAGTGTAGAATTGATTTGAACAAGTGCGCTTTTTTCCACTCAGACACTTCAAACTGTGTTTAACAATAAAAGTAAAGGGGAAGGCTGCTTTGGGTTTTCATGGCACCCTGCTGTGCTGAAAAATAGTCATTTCAAGGACAGGTAAACATAAAGAAATAAAATCATTCTGCCAGTGCTTTGCTTCTGGTGACAGAGGTTTGGCTTTCCTTGTGTGCAGGGACCCAACATTTGGAATTTTTTTTTAATGCTTGAAATCTCAGGCAATTTAAAGCACAGATTTGACTCTGACATTTATTTGTTTAGGTAAGTAAACCATGTCATAGGATTTCTAGACTTCAGAAAACTATGTAGTACTATTCCTCCACATACGTGTCAGTTCAGGTCATTCAGTTAAGGTAAACTACGTCTAATAGCTATTTAGAAAGATATTAAATATTTTCATTGTTTAGGAAACAATTGCCGTGGGTTTTTTGCATGTATCTACTATACATCTATATAATCTTATCAGATCTTCATATTACCAGATATATATCTCTGGCCTTTTTTACTTGGGTCTTTGTATCCCATAAATGACCTTGTCAACAGTTTCCCTTGCTTTGACCTTGGCACTGTGTCCCACCCTGGAGCTTTCAGCAAGTTCAAGAGAACTTGAATCCTATTGAAAACTTTATGCCTTTGCAGCTATGAGTGTGCAGCAAAGTTTGCAGTGACAGATGGCAGTGCTTCAGGTTTTTGTTAGCCAGACAGAATATGGTATCTTTATATCAGGACAGAAAAGCAAACGTGTTTGTATACATATGGAAAATGTTCCCTGTTTCTTTAGTATCAGTATTTGGGAGTCTTTCTTCCCCCACTGCAGTTGTCAAAGTTCTTATGCCAAGGCCCCACTGCTGCTGTTTCACATGCACTGGGTGGGATTAATTTAATCTAACTGTAATATCTTAAAAACTACACATTTAGATCCATTCTAAATGTTTGTCTAAGGCAAGTCACACCGAAAGTGCACATTTCTTTCCATTTCTCTATTGCAAGACATGAGACAATTACTTTAAGCATGTAGCCTTTGATTCCTGCCTTGTAGCTAAATGGAGAGGAATCCCAGCCTCTTGTTTTCACACAGTCCATTTCCTGAGCGGCTGCTTGTTTTAGGTCAATGTATGGTTGTTTATCTTTCAGTGCACCATTTGTATTTTTCTGGCACTTAATTATGGGTACACCAACCTGAGGAGCCTAGGGGCATACTTAGGAAGCACTCTAGAGAGCCCGTAGAGCCTACACCACCATAGAGCTTCAAGCTGCTCTGTGTAGTGACATCTCAGGTGACAGAAGCGGTACTGCTGCCTTAGCACAGGGTTGCATCCAAGTGGGTAGGGAGCAAGCTGAGCCCTGCTTCACGCTGCTGTCCAGGATATATTGCTTTGATTTTGAAGCAGACTCTGTTGCCAGCATGTCTGAGCTCCATGCACTGGGCACCATTACACAGTGTAGGTCGGACCTGTGTGTCCAGCAGCTGTACTTTGTTCTCCTGTCCCTTCAGTCCTAATAAATTACAACACAAAAGTCAATGGATACATCGAATCACATATGATCTCCAAAAAATAACGCCACAGTTCCTCACGTGATGTGTTGGCACTGATTGCTCTGGAGTTATTCCTGACTTACACTGTTGAAAATAGAACCTGTCTGCAGATGAGTGGGAGTGTAAATGAGGCCACTGCTATTGATCAAATTTTTACCTCTCTCGCATATACTGATTGATGTTTTCTGACAAAGTTTTTCTACCAAAACAAAATGTATTCATGGCTTACTAAGCAATGATGGAAGAGTCTATTTACCCTGTAATTGCTTCCTTATTTTGGTCACATATTAGGCAGTAACATGTCTTCTGCAATACAACCATCTCTTGGAACCCCAAATATATCAGGTTACATTGTGGTTTCTTTGCTAAATAAAACTTCTTTGGTACTGTGGGCTGGGGTTTTATTTGGGGCGAGGGGTGGGAGGTAAGCCTTGTTATTATGCTTTTGGCTTAATTGTAAAACCCTGTGAAAGGTTTATTTATGTTTCCAACTTAAAGTTTGACTTTGGTTTAAGCACCAAAGAAAATCTTGGTACAAATTGAAAACCAAGAAATTGTATCCTTTAGGAAAGTGGATATCTGGAAATTTTTTTCATCTCCAAACCTGATATTTCCAAAACAAGGAAAACATAAAAGTTTTTTGATTCAGAACCATCAAAAATGCTTGTTTCAATTCTTTCTTCTCCCCTAATATCTTGAATGGAAAGTTTACATTAGATATTGCTGTAGTAAAATCAAAGTTGAAAGATTTTAAAAAATTAATGTAAAAACAAACTTATTTGATATTATCAGAACAAACCAAGAAAATAAATTTTTTTTGTTTAAAATTTAGGCAAAACTGGCCCAAAGCCAGGAGATTATTTTAATAAGACTGCACCTTCTGATGGAAGACTAAGTTTATTTTTCCCCCTGTACTTTCTTACACTTTTTCACTAAATTTTTAATATAGTTCTTTAATATTTTTTGTTACAAAGAGACATTCTACTACAGCTGGACTTCTATTTGTTTCTAATGAACTATTCATGATTCAGTCTAGAAAATTAACTGTTGTGATTTTGCTGCTTTTCTTGTAATCTTGGATGCAAAGCATCATTTTAACTTCTGAAAAACATACTACAGTGCAAGATATGGAAAAGAAAGGAAAAGGAAAAGGAAATGGAAAGCATGTGTGCCTCTGTCTGTGGAATGACTCTTTTTGTTCATACAACACAGCACTGGATCCTACCTGAGTAGAATAGGGAAGATCTTCCAGTTGATGAGTGTCACTGGAATGTGGGGAAGAAAAACCAGGTGACGGCTTCCTACTTACCCACTGTGACAGAAGACTTACGATAAAGTAAACATTTAGAGCACCACTGAAAGACCAATCTTCCTTGTAGGATTAAAATCAAAATATGTCACCTCTTCCTGATGACTGAAGAGCCCCAAGTGGGATTTCTGAAATAAGATATTATGAAGGTGAGTGAAGTGGCTCAATGTTTAGCCTTTACATGTCTTTGTTATGAAATTTCCTTATTAATATCAAATTGGTATGGAAATAAAATAAGTAACAGTTCTTTCTTTTTCATTTTAAAGGAGTAACATATTAACTCCCAAGGCTACCATGTTGTGATATGAAACAAACATGAAAATTTAGCCATATGTTGCACAGCTGGAAATGGCTAGCAGAAAGCAAAATATGTCTTGACCCGAAATGAAGCATGTTAACTAGAACTAACCTGTGACTGAATGTCAGAAGAGACATTGTAAAATTGCCATTTTCCTTTAATTTTCCAAGCAAGCAATGAACTACTTAGACTGGATAGAAGGGAGACCATCTTTAGAATTCTTAGAGAATTAATTGTAACACAATGAGAAAGGGGCTGGTTCATTTGTCTTTTGCTGGAAGGCTGTTTTTGGAATAAGTATGTCTGATACTATGCAGTAAAGTATATGAAAAAAAAAATCAGGTTCTTTTTTTCCCCTTTTGCTAGAGCTTAGACAATTTTGAATGAAAAAGGCTGACATGTTGGCTTTGAAGCAGACTGCATACTCATATAAAATATGGTTCTACAGGACTCTGAAAATGAAATCATAAAAAAGTGATTGCTTTTTTTTTTTCATGAAGAGACTTACAGTTGGTTTGCCTCCCTGGCAGGCTGCAGGGACAGTGGAAGCAACACACTCTAGAGGGGAGCAGGGTAAGGTGTTTAGAGAACATCAGTTTCTACAGTGAGGCTTCATGTGCCCCCAGCAAGCAAAATTAAGAGAAAGGTGTGCAGCGTGATGGCACCCATGCATCTTTGCAGTGCATAGGAGGTGTGGAAGACCACCCAGTTTGGGCTGACTTGTATCTCCCATGCAGCACCAGCATACACTGCTGGAAGAGACTCATCCAGCTCCATAACTCCACTGCCAAACCCAGATTAGCCATCAGCTAATCTTTCCATGATGATATGACAGGGTTGCATTTTATTTCTCACCTGAATAAATTTATTTGCCTGATATAGAATATCAGATGGACACTTTATTGTTATAGAATAAGAAGCCTTTTTAACTCTTCAATGGTGTTTTGGGCTAAACCTTAGAATCATAGAATCATAGAATGTTTGGGGTTGGAAGGGACTTTTCAAGGCCATCTAGTCCAACCCCCCTGCAATGAGCGGGGACATCTTCAACTAGATCAGGTTGCTCAGAGCCCTGTCCAACCTGACCTTGAATGTTCCCAGGAGTGGGGCTTCTACAACCTCTTTTTATATTATTTTCTTAGCTTTATAAAATTTCTACTCACAGAGGCACCTCTTTCAAGAAGAGATTAGAGTAAATATAAATAACCATAATATTATACCATTAAAGATTAAATTCAGTTTATATAAAACTTAGGTTACTGAGCCAGGCCTTGTTTTCTAATAAAAAGGTTCTGAAATGTATGGGGATTAAAAAAGAAAAGCTGGGAAAGCAGCATACCTCGATTATAAATTTCAGTGCAAGTTTTCTTTACGTTTCTCTCAGCCAATGCTAGAGTTTCTCTCCAGCTTCTTAAATGTGCGGCATTTTTCTTTGATTTAGTTAAAACAAAAAATTCAGTACCTATGTTACAGCTGTTGCTTTTATTGGTAATGCATGAAAAGCAGAATTCTCTTGTCTCTTCATAGCTTTGTTGACTCTGCAGTGCTGACAGTACTAACAGGCTTTCTGTCTGTCAGTAAAGTCAGGAAATGTGACAATGACTCTGAGGAAGAAGAAATGCTGAGTGTGAAGTGTAATTTTTTTTTTAAGAGTTTGTTTCTAGTGATGTGCCCTAAGGAACACTGGGTTTATTTTTCATACTTCCTTAAATCCTTAAATTTCTTAAAATTTGATTTTTAAACCAGGAAGTATAGAAATTATACTTATCTATATTAAAAAATATAGAAAGCAGAAATTAAGAAAGTATAGAAATCTGGGCACAATCTACTTAGGAAATAAGAAGAGCCTCCATCCCTTAATGTGACTGCCAAGTCCTGAAGGGGATCAAAGTTAACCAGTGTAGCTGAGAAGCACTTGGTGAACATCTATAATAGTGGGGCATGGCACATCCATGCCTAAGATTAACTGCCAGTAAAGATTATGTCTTCTATAGAGAATATGTGTTCTATACAGATTATGTATTTTATGTTGAAAGGTTCTTACACTGGTATGGTGGAGCTGCTTTGGAAGATTACAAGTATTTCATTCTGCTTTTGTGCTGGAATTAATACATTAATATTCCTATTTTTCATTAATTCTGTTATTTTTACCTTTTTTTTTTTTTGAGTTTATAACTCTGTATGTAGACTTCTAGAGCTGAGTGAGATCAGACGCAGGAGTAGCACAGAAATGAACAACCCCATGAAACTGAGGATGAGGGTGAGTGAAAGCATGCAAGGGACATGAGGCAGCAGGGGCTGAGAGTGTGGTTGGGTTGCAGAGCAAGGTGGGATCTTTCTTGAGTGGTGAACCTGAAGAGACAAGATTATAATCAACAAAGATTATAGAAAAAATACTATTTTCCATCCTTTCTTAAAAGAACATTAAAAATGTAAATTATTATGGCTGGGTGCAGGCAAGCTTACACAAAAGGACAGCAAGACAGGACTGATCAGTGTGACAGACTTTAAACATGCACTTTGGCTTGTAGGCAGCTCATTAAAGGGAAGCCGTAAAATAGGTCTGGAAGTGAATAAACACCCCCTCATGTGTTTCCATTCTGAGGAGGAGCCTCAAAACCTGAGTGACAGGAGGAGGGTGTGCCCGAGGGCACCACAGGGAATTGGCAGTACAGACTGGTAGTGGTGCCCAGTTACATCTCCTGCACGAAGGCAGTGACGGGTGGAATGGCCCACCAAAATATTGTGGAGAGAGGCAATAGCCTCATGTGGGCAGAGCAGAAAATTTGCATCAAAAGCAGCATTGCAGGGAGATACAAGAAGGCTGAGACTACCCCTAGGCTTGCCAGAGAAAATTCACTGCCAATTTGCAGGGTCTAGGGACGCTCTCATGGTGGCAAGCTCAGCTCTTCTGCAGAGGGGACAGTCTCGTGGTGTATTGGAAATGATACATCCATTCAATAAATGACACTGACGAGATCTGAGGGGAGGCCATCCACTTGCTCTCAGATGGCAAGATTTGATTAGGGAGCTGTGAGGAGGCTCAGGCTGGGAAGTTTTATAGCAAAGAATGGCTGACTCTCAAAAAATAGCAATGAACAGGTGAAAAGCTATTGCTTTAAGCACAGTGATTATAATAATAAGGAGGCTTTAAATCTTTTTTTATTGTGATCGCTCCTATATTTGCTGGCAAAACTCTGCACTACCTGTGATGACAGTTCATGTCATGTTTGCTGTTAAAGTATCAGATGACAATGTTCTTCCTCTGCTGGTTTGAAAGCCCAGGAATAAAAAAAACCATCTCTCGGAGGCAATCTACCTTTCATGCTTTATGAAAATGAAAGTAGATTGATTTTTGTAGAGTCAAGGTCTCATGCATTACTTAGCAAGGATGATGCCTGCCATCTGTGCTGGGACAGAGTCAGAGCCTCTGGGGCTGGCAGAACAAGCCTAGGCTAAATATTCTGTAATGGATGGTGGAAAGGACCGAGATTATGTTGGACCAAGCACAGGAATGGACCTATAGCACCTACCAGCTACATATATCCTGTGGGGCAGCCCAATTTCTGTGGGACAGAAATTTTCCAAGAAAAAAAAAAGTCAGCTTCATTTTAAGATTAAAAAAAAAAAAAAGGTTTAAAAATTAATTAGTAAGGTAGTGATTTTAAAACAGTTTAGCTGTCCTTATGGCATTTGTCTTCATATTACCTTTTTTATTGTTATCTTGATACCTTATTTTCATATTTAAGTTTTTATCAGCTTTTTATATTGATAAAAGGTAACTTAAAGATATCTTCTGGAGTAGGCCTGCATATTGCTGCAGCTGGGCAGGAGATTCTTATAAATAAGGATGGTGGGATAAAGGATTAGGATTCTGTTTAGCAACATTGTCTCTGCTACTCACAAATGAAGCTATTTCTGTTAATGTTTCTACTACCATCTTTGGGACTATGACCCTTTTAGTGGAAAAGAGGCAAATCCATCATCGTCAGTTTTAAAACCATTGCACATCTTTTAGGGATCTCCAGCTGGGAAACAGACTACTGAATTTACTTCACTTCATGATTTCGTACTTACTCTTTCAGACCCATGTGAGGATTTACCAGTTTATGTAGGTGATGCAATAAAATAAAACCACAGTAAGCTTTAAAGTAGGAATTGGAATTCTGAAAATTAGGAATCAGCAAACTAAAATATTTTCCAAATGCTTCTTTGATGATGCAGATAGATACATTTCTGAATGAATGATTAAATACAGGCAAATGCAGAGACTCCTAAACCAAGCTACAATTACCATGTAGATTACCCAAATACATGGAAGAAAAGACTAGCAGTGTTTTCAGAGTAAAAAAAATTAATCTTCAACTATATGTCACAACTCCAAAATTAATCTAGACATGTGAAAATGAGAATGTTAACAAAGACCATGGCTTCTGTATGCTAAAGCTGTATTGTTATTACTTAATTTATGGCAACAGAATTTTGAAAATAAGACTGTTCGTGAAACTAAGTAATGAATTTAACTGAGACTAGCACAGTTATGACTATGCAATAGGAATGGGATGGAAGAGGCAAAAGGCAGTGAGAAGCTATTCAATTAGCAACATCTTTAGAACAGCAAGTCAGTGATAGGCTAACACTTCTCCAGGTCTCAAAAAGAGCGATCTTTCGTATTACAAGTTATTTCCATGTGATAAGCAGCAAGGACATTGCATCTGTGTTCAAAAGCATCTGAAATTTGTCAGCTGGGGAAGAGGAGAGGAGGGAAATACTTTTAAGGAGAAGAATGCATACCTTTTTAACAATGTATGGGTACTGGAAAAGGATATTAAGTCATACTAAGGCAGTTTTTCAATAATGACAAAAGTGCAGCTTTTTTTCTCATCAGGATTTCATCCACCAATGGAAATGAGAAACTAAAGATGACATCCTGAGCCAACTGAAATAAATGGAAACACTTCCAGTTATTTAATGGGAGCCAATTTTTTCTCATTACTAATTTTATCTTCAGAGAATTATATTGAGAGAGAAGACAAGATTATGGTGGAAATAGTCCTGATCTGACCTGAAGCACACAGTAAGATGAAATGATGGTAGTTAGTGTGTACATGAAGAGGTGAGAAACCTTAATATATGGTTCATATAGTATTGCTTGCTAAGCTACAAGGGTAGGAAATAATAGTGCTGCAAGCAATTTCAAGCAAAAGGTAAAAAATAGGTTTTGGAGGTTTTTTGTGTTGTTTTGGTGGGATAAACAGATAAATACAAAGAAAACTAAAACGTCCCATTCTAATGCTGCTGTATAAGCTCTGAAAGGGCTGTTTCTTATCATACAAGGTATTGAAAACTCATTGTATTATTTAGGAGGCAGTAGAGTTTGTTCTAATTTTACTTTCCTGCACTGAAGTCCTCCTTGTGGGTGGAGCTCTACAGAAAGTCCTAACTCCTGGGTTAACCAACAACAAAAATGTTCAGTTATTCCTAATTTCCAGAGTGAGGAGAGCAGCAGAAATCCTGGCCTGAATAAGATCACTTATTTACTTTTCTAGGCCCAGATTATGGTGACTTTGGGTAATAGTGGTTGTGTCTAATATTTAAGTTGTTTTCTACATTAAACCAGTGAAATAACAGAGCAGAGAACTGGTTTAGACTCCCTACTCTGAGCTGCCCTTGCCTCCTGTGCAACTTGGAGCTTTTTGGCGATGACGTTTTCAAACCCAAAGAAAAATTGCTACAAGTGGGTGCAGCCTTGACAGTTAAGACAGCTAATCCTTCCTTACACATTTTGTATGATGCTACACAGTTTAACAATAGTATACTCTTCAGGCAATGTTTAATGTAGAAGGAAAAACTTCAACGCCAACAGAAAGTCTAGACAGGATTGCATTGTGGATGTCAGCATCACTCAACAGCCATCATCAGGCAGCCTTCACCCGTTCTTTTTCCATGTCAGTAGCAGGAAGGATTATAGCCATGTAATGCTCTTTCAAAAGGAGATTTTCAAAGGGAAGCGCTGTCGGGAACAGCCCCCATTTCTTCCTTTTGACCCAGGCAGGAAATTTTTCTTTCTTTCATAAATCCTGGGGAAAAAGCCCACAGCTGTTTCATTCCCCAGAGGCTAGTCCAGGACTGTCCTGCTGTGATACAATCTTCTGCTTTGGCTTCAACAGTGCTGTGCCTGTGAACCATGATAATTTTACCAGGTGTTTACGTCCTGGCATTGAGATTAAAGACTCAATTATTTCCAGCCATTTCTCTTCCTAATTTGCTCAGGAAAAACTGGTTACTCTCAGGCACTGCAATACTCAAGCTAAACTCTATTTATGTAAAGTAATGTAAAAATAAGGTATAGGTAGTGCATCTTTAGTAGGTAAAGTAAAGGCCGCTGAAAAACATAACTTAGAGAAATTGTATCCAGTTAAGTCTGCTGTAAATAACAGATTCTGCAAATATCTTCTGCCAGGCTGGCTCTCCTTGGCTTGCATTTCAGCAAAGCTAATTCCACCGCTCTTCAGTCTAAATCCGTGAAGTTCCCCCAAGGAAGCCACAGTCAGTGGATACAAAACCTGAGGAAAAATAAAAGCCATCTTTGTTTCTCTTTTTTGTTGAACTGGACTGAGCAGTCTGGCATATTATGGGGTACAAAGCAGTTCTGGGATGATTCATTCTGAAATTAAATTGGTTGCAGTCAATATTTTCCAGTATCTCCTCAGGGCAGAGAATGAAATTTTTCCTTAGCACACTCAGCACAGAAACAAAGACACTCTCCTTTACATCATGCTTTTTTCTTCTGAAATTTCTTTCTTTCTCTCTTTCTATTGCTGTTTTCTTTCTTGGTTCTTTTCTTGATCTGGTTGAGAAAAATGCAGATTATTCTTTACATCTGACACAAATAGTGTATCTGTACCATTGCCTGCCATTCTGATAATGCATGTTGCTTCGTCTGCTAAAGTTATGTGAGGAAGTAAAGCTCCTTATATTCAATACAGTAGCTGAACTCTTGTCATGATACAGAACTTCTTCTCCTCTTGTCAGAGTGTTGTTGAAGATCCCCTTGGATAAACAAAAATGCCAGATTCTTTCTTTAAAAAATTTGCAGATCAAATTTGGCATTTGTAGGACACCAAAGCCTGTCTCTGGTGTGCCTCTGCCTCACAGCCACAGAAACATTTATCCCTGCTTGCTTTGCAGTTCATGTTTTCTCACTTACGAGGATGTCCTATATTTCTAACTTTACAGGCATTATTATGCAAGGCTGTATTACAAAACCACATGATTTTTTTTGTGAAAGTGATTAGGAAAAGGATGTACAGTCTAATCCAAAGTCAATCTTCACTTCCACAAATTTTAAAACAAATCTGGATTATGGTCCAGAAGGCAGCCCTAACATATATAAATATATTTTTTATTAACTCTTTTAGAGCATCATGCAATGTAGCTACCATACTTATATAGGTATAGGTATTAAGAAGGATATTCAAACATTTTATCAATATTTAAGTATGAAAAATATTTTGATTAAAATTAGGCGTGGTTCAAAACCCTCTTACATAATACAATATTTAATGGCTAGTTCAGCTAGCTCTGTCTTCAGATTTGCTTGAAATATCATATGAGATTTCTGTATAAAATTACAGTCACTTGGAGAGTCTCCCTAGAGTCCTTAGCAGCTCTCTGACTTAGCCAATTAATATGGATCAAATCATAACTTTTGTTAACTTCCCCCTGTCATCTCTTAAGGGGAAACCAGAAAAGCAGGATATTAAAAATGACAGCTTGTTTCCTTCTAGTTGCCTCTTCCTAGTTTCAAGTCAAAGCAAAACCAGCTGCTCTTTAAAGACTTACTGAAAACATGCAATAAATTTCAAGATTCATTGATTCTGAAAATTTCATTTAAAAAATAAATAGATTGGTTGATTTCTTTATCGCTTCTTATACCAATGATATCTTCCAAGTGATTGTTCTGATTCCTTATCTATTGCTTACTAACTATTGTTAAAAACAAGATCTGGTCTTGGATGGATGACCCATATAGTCACTTTTAACTTTTAGTATTCATATCTTTACTCCCTAGAAAGTGCAAGTAGCTTTGCTTTTAATCTGTTTTTGGAATAGACTTAGTTGTGAAAATCATTGCAATTTAACTATCTGGGCAGAAGAATTCAAACAAGAATAAAAATCAGAAGCAGGCAGACTATTAAGATGTGTAGGTGTTTCTATCAAATAAAGGAGAATAAGAAATACAACAAATATTAATGTAGCATGATCATATTACACAAGGGAAACTCAAATAAAGCTGCCATGTGTCTCAATCATTGTAGTGTAATTGCGATTTCAGTCCCCTCTTTCATAGTGTAACATCCTTTTATATAATTTGAAAATGTGCTCACTGCCTGAAAATTCGTGGCTTATCCACAAATAAGCCATTATGCATATAAACCATAGTCAATCTAAAAAAGTAAGGCTTTCAGGAAACATCAGGCATTAACTTATTTCTTATTATTAACTCTCTTTCAGTTTACTTTGTTTTCTGTTTATTTTTTAGCTTCAGGTATTGCTAGGATTAGACTAAACCTTATATGACCTTTTTCTGGTCATTATTTACTGGGTTACCAGTTTGGCAAATGGCTGTTTTCAAGTGAATTACTTCCCTGCTTGAGTCACCAGTACATTTTAGTAATAAAAATTTGGACGATATCTATGGTTTGTGCTAAAATCGTAGTGGGTGTAATCACAGGGTAATCAAGGTAAGTTGCTGTATATATGTGTTTATGTTTGTGGCCATAAATATTTAACCACAATGAAAATATCAACCACTATTCCAAATTCTCTTGAGAGACAAGGAAGTCTTATTTCCATCACTTCAGAAACGAGAAGTTGAGCCCAGGGAAAATGAATGGTTGCCAAGGACCCCAGCAAGGACCCATGGGGAATGGGTAATTCACCTTACATCTTCCTGAGTGCTGGTCCAGTGTCTTCACAGTAAGATGGTCATTCCAGTTCTTTCCTTTCTCAACATTCTTATAAGCCCCACCATATTAATGCTTTAGAATAATAAATAACATATCAGTCAAAAAGTGGAATAGCTTATTCACTTTTCATTCTGAAGGTGAAAATAAAAAGACCGTAACATTTTTTTCTCAAATAATAGTATCTGACAACTTCAAACAGGAAAATGACTATTCAGGATTCAACAGCTGTATTCAACAGATTCATGAGCCACAAGCTGTGCTCCCAGGGAAAGTATGGTAGCTGTTCTTTCAGGAAAAATGAACCACTGCTGCCATCTTATTTGTAGTGCTTAAAGTTATTCTAGACTCAAAGCTCCATAATATTGAAAAACTCAATAAGAAGTTGAAAGTACCAGTGTGAAATTAGAGAAGAAAAAAGCGCACAGACCTCAAGAACTTTGCAAGGGAAGATTTAGTTTTTAATCAAACCAGAAAATCAATATAAATATTACTACAGAGCATGATGAAATACCTCAAAATCAGTGTTACAATTTGGTTTATGGTTAGGCTAAAGATGCATAAAGATGAAGAATTAATTTGCTGAAGTATCCTTTTGAGATGTCTAATCATTTAGTTATTTATTTGTATTTATGATACACCAGAAAGATTATTAGAAGTGTTAGTTGGAATTTGTCTAACTTTGCACATTAGAAAGTTAGCTGGCTTGACTAAATGTATTATCTAGGTTCTTTTTGTAGCAACAGAGAGAAATAGTAGCCTCCAAGGGATAATATACCATATGGTATAGTTATCTATTTCAGAATGGGATGAATTCCTGTGTGGAAGTGTCTCTTTCTCTCTTCATTGATTATAGAGGGATCCTTGCTAGACAGTACTTTCTGGACTAGAATCCCAAGACAGAGTTTTACTGGTTTTTTTAGGAGAATATCACTGTCTGAATGGGGTTGCTCTTTGGTCCACAGTATGTTCTGGTTTTCTAGCTTTTTGCATGAGATGTGCAATATTTCCTAAACCCAGCAGGTGCTAGTATGAATAAATATCTAAGGAACATGGTCTTCCACATCGCAGGCAGGACAGGCTACGTGAGGAAAATTACTGTAACTGCCATAAGGTGCATTTAATGTTTTTAAATAAAGGCCTTAGACATAAGATTTCACATCAGACATCAGCGTTGACTTTTTTACCAAAATGGAGGTTTCAAAATCACAGCAAGAAAGTCCACTGAATGCTTACCAGTTGAATGATTCATTCTCTATCATTGTATAAGGCCCACTGATTTTAAAATGAGAGTATGATGTGAGCTTTTTACAAAAAAACTGACTTTTTGAGATGAATTATTAGGCAAAAATGTAGCTTGGTAACCTACATAATATCTTTTATGTCAAAAGCTAAAAAAATAGTAATCAATTTTATATGGCTTTTCACATATTGGAAGCCACTGCAAAATTTCTTCTGTTGAATCTTATTTGAATCAAAAGATGAACAAATTCAGAAATGTATCCTGAGAAAGCCCTGATAATCTTTGACTGACATTCACATTTACTATGGATATTCAATTTGTTAAATTCAGGAAAATTAGGAAAAAAGGAGGTTTTTTGCATCTTTTTCTTGAAAGTACCAAATATCATCTAGCTATTGGAAACACATATCAGTTCATTTAAGTTATTGCATCATTATGTGACAATGAATATCTACAACGTGGCTGAAAAGTGTGGCATATTTTAATCCCTGAAGAAAAGAATAAACAATTAGAACACTGTTTTTATTGCTCTTACTATTGATTTTTATTATTATTTACTTGGGTAAACCACACACAGCCTAGTAGCTGTAAAAAAACATATTAAGAGTGAAATCCTGACACAAAAAATTTAGTAATCAACAACACAGGAGAGGAACATTTACTACCTTGCTTTCCTTCATTTGTTATAGATGTACTTAACAGAGTTTAAGAAGAAGCCTAATCCACCCTTTTAAAAAGGACTATCTCATTTTAGGATATGTGTTCACAAATTTCATCACAAAAAAGGATGTTAGTAACTGTCCTGGGGTGAGCTCTATTTCTGATAATAGTTAAGATGCTACACTACCAGATGCATGTTTGAAGATGCTTTAATGGTATAATGTAATGTTGCATAATATGGCATAGATGTAATCAAGATGTATGTGAAATTGAGCAGATACATGTATCCACATTATACACAGTGTTCTTCAGATCATCATACATGTATACACAGGTGCGCAAGCTTTTATTCCATTTTATGGTATGGGAGTTAAGTGACTGTGGAAAAGGTGGAATGATTATCCATCTTTAAAAGACGTTTTCAGTTTCTGTTATTTGTTTGTGGTTTTTTTTTTCTTTTAATAATGGTTAAAATCTAATAAAACTCAATAGAAACAAATAGGATTGTTACTTTTGAAAGAACAATGGGTCATGGAATAATATATAGGTTGTTACAGAAAAACATTGTATTGGGTTTGAGTAGCAAGTTTTCAGTGGTGCGGGGCTACAGGGGTGGTTTCTGTCAGAAGCTGCTAGAAGCTTCCTCCACATCCGACAGAGCCAACACCAGCCGGCTCCAAGACAGACCTGCCGCTAGCCAAGGTCGAACGCATCAGTGACGGTGGTAGCACCTCTGGGATAACATATTTAAGAAGGGGGAAAAAAACCTGCACAATTGCATCCAGAGATAGGAGTGAGAACATGTGATAGGAACAACCCTGCAGACCCCCAGGTCAGTGAAGAAGGAGGGGGAGGAGGTGCTCCAGGCGCCGGAGCAGAGATTCCCCTGCAGCCCGTGGGGAAGACCATGGTGAGGCAGGCTGTCCCCCTGCAGCCCAGGGAGGTCCACGGTGGAACAGATATCCACCTGCAGCCCATGGAGGACCCCATGCAGGTAGAGCAAGTGGGTTGCTGAAGGAGGCTGTGACCCAGCGAGAAGCCCATGCTGGAGCAGGCTCCTGGCAGGACCTGTAGATCTGTGGAGAGAGGACCCCACACTGGAGCACGTTTTCTGGCAGGATTTGTGACCCTGCGGGGGACCCACGCCAGAGCATTCTGTGCCTGAAGGACTGCAGCCCGTGGGGAAGACCATGGTGAGGCAGGCTGTCCACTGCAGCCCAGGGAGGTCCACGGTGGAGCAGAATCCACCTGCAGCCCATGGAGGACCCCATGCCAGAGCAAGTGGATGCCTGAAGGAAGCTGTGACCCCATGGGAAGCCCACACTGGAGCAGGCTCCTGGCAGGACCTGTGGACCCATGGAGAGAGGAGCCCATGCTGGAGCAGGTTTGCTGTCAGGACTTGTAACTCGTGGGGGACCCACACTGGAGCAGTCTGTGCCTGAAGGACTGCAGGCTGCGGAAAGGACCCACACTGGAGCAGTTCATGAAGAACTGCAGCCCGTGGGAAGGACCCACACTGGAGAAGTTCATGGAGGACTGTCTCCTGTGGGAGGGACCCCACACTGGAGCAGGGGAAGAGTGAGGAGTCCTGCCCCTGAGGAGGAAGGAGCAGCAGAGACAAGGTGTGAGGAACTGACCCCAACCCCCATTCCCTGTCCCCCTGTGCTGCTGGCAGGGAGGAGGCAGAGAAAATTGGGAGTGAAGTTGTGCCTGGGAAGAAGGCAGGGGTGGGGAGGCAGAGAAAATTGGGAGTGAAGTTGTGCCTGGGAAGAAGGGAGGGGTGGGGAGAAGGTGTTTTAAGATTTGGGTTTACTTCTCATTATCCTACTCTGATTTGATTGGTAAGAAATTGATTTTCCCCAAGTTGAGCCTCTTTTGCCCATGACAGTAATTTGGTGAGTGATCTCTCCCTGTCCTTATCTTGACCCACAAACCTTTCATTATATTTTCTTTCCCTTGTCCAGCTGAGGAGGGGAGTGATAGAGCAGCTTTAGTGGGCACCTGGTGTCCATCCAGGGTCACCCCACAACAAGCATGCTTCAGATAATCAAAATATTTCAGGGTCCATTAAATCCATCAATATTTTACACAGGGTTAGAGACATTTCCATGGTTGGAGGCAATCCAAAATGCTTATGGTCTGTAAATATTAAATCTGATCCAAAAATTCTCTTCACAGCCTTGCATGTTAATTATTTCTGAAATACCTTATAAGCAAAAAATTTACATCTTCCCAAGGAAACAGGTTTAAAATTAAAACATAAAATTTTAACCTTTCCAAAAACATTATTTAGAAATATACTAATTTTTGCTCCATTAAAATGTCATTTTTAACAAATGCACACTTTAAAGAAGTAGTAGATGCTACAAGTCTTTAAAATAGATTGGTTTTCTCATTAATTTTTACAGTCAGATTTTGGCAAAGGTCAACAAAGTTAAAAAAACTGTCAGAAAATGTATACATTTTTACCAAAGGAAAGTCACAAGCAAAACCACTTTTTTAGTAGACCATGCACAAATACATTTTGGCAGGTAAGCCATTTGCATTTTAATCAGCCAATAATTACACATTTACCTGACTCGGTGGTTTGGGGAAAAGTTAAAAGCTTCCTAACCAGATATTTTTTCCTGATGAACAATTATACTCTATCCAGTAAGTATGCCATTAGGGAATTGTAACACAAGTGAATGCCAGATTCAGTTTTCAGCTTAAATCCCTGTCATGGATAGATGCCAGATTCTTAATTGTTCTTCTGTGTGTGTATACTTATATATATATATATCTCATTGTTCATATGTCTCAAAGGGATGGAAAGGTGGTGATGATTGATCAGAATGTAACTAAAGGTATGGGAACTGAGCATGACGTCAATGGTATAGAATAAGGGGTGGATACTGTCCTGGTTTCAGTTTTTCCATGTAAGGACAGCTTCTCTAATTATGCAAAGGTTAATCTTAGCATTTACAAGAAAAAAAAAGTACACAGATTGACAAAGCCACTAAAATATAGCACGCTCCTGTTACATAGGACTGACTCAGTGGACAACATTAGTACACATATGGAATGCAACTGGATAAGTAATGCTATTTGCACAGTTTTTCTAGAAAGCCATGTAAGAGGGTTCAAAGAAAAGATATATCTTGTATTATATGTCAATATTACCCTACCTCAGATGTCCTACTTTAAGTCATTAATAATGTTTTTTGTAGGGTGTTTTGGCATGTGTTACTGACCACATTTGCAATGAGCTTTGCATTCACCTCCAGCCAAGTATGTTAGCTTTTCTTCAATGAACATTTTCCTGAATTTGGACCTTTATGGTCTAGTACTGGAACTATAGTAATTATTTTTTCTTTCTTCCAATTATTCTATGTACCCTCTTCCTTCCATTAAATACATTTCAAAGTCTGTTACATGAAATTTTAAAGAGGATTTCACTCAGAACTGATAAGAAAAAGCCTTATTCTGGTCAAAATTACTGGCCTTTTCTTGTATTAATTGCAAGGATCAATTGATGCAAAAATAACAGAACATGCTCTTAAGTTTCACAGTCATGGAAGTGTTATCAGGAAGGGACCTGTGGAGGTCATGTAGTCCAGGCTCTGGTTCAGAGAAGGACTAGGTTGAATTCGCCCAAGGAAAAATCTTTTTTTCATGTATGGCATTATGTATCCAAAGTTATTACATAGAAAGATAAATTTAAAGCAAAAGTTTAGAACGCTCTTCAAAGATGTGTCAAATTACTGAGGGTTATATTTAGATTAAGAACAAAATTGCTTCATTCATCTGTAAAACTTCATTTAAGAGCAAAAAATTCATTAAAGTTTTCTGAAAGCAAAAGTAATCCTGAGAATACAGCATTTCTCATTTAGGTATTATTAAAGGGAAATCTCAAATATTTCATTTGAAAATGCTAACTGTAGTAAAAAGTTGTATTGTACAACGTAGAATTTCTATTAGAGGATAAATGTTTTGAAAGCAGAGTTCAAAACAAATGTTTTGAAAGAAACGGGTTTCTATGGTAAAATTTTATCAGGTTTTATAGAAATACTCTTCATTTATATTTTGTTTTGTCTAACAGACTTTCACTGACTGTCATTAATTACTAGTGGGACAGAATTCATAGATAAGGAATATCTGTCTCAAAACTGGAAACTCCACATTTAAAGACAATTTTAGTGCATGAGTGGCTCCTTTTTTAGTTTTGTTTTCAATTTTTTTTCAGTAGTCCTCTATGTAGACAGCTAGAAAAGTTAGAATATCTGCTTCCTTTCCCTACATACACGGACAGCTTAGGTTGTTTTATTAAAATACATTATAGTCATACCAGGTAAATGCTTCCTACGATTCACTCAAGAATTTATCAGCAATGTTACCAGAAGTAGATGTTAGCTACTGAGTTAATGAGTTAATTCCTGTTAATTGCCATAAGCATGAAATCTAGCTGTCAGGAAGGAATATGCTGCCACAGTTCCCTGCCATAGAGGAACCCAAAACTGAAAGACTCAAATCTTAAATAAGATACAGTTGACATTGATGCAGTTGGCTGAATATTTAGCTGGACCACTGTTTCAGTAAAATTATGTTTTCATTGAATTTTTGCAGTTCCCTTTTTGTGTTATATACTGTAGGAAATGGAGAAGAGGCATGTCACTTGTAGAACAAATGTTAGTTTATTGTGCATACCAAATGTAAAATAGAGGCCTTTGGTATCCATTCATTCATGCAGGTTTTACAATACTGATCCTCTGCTGATTCAGTAGGGTAGTTTAGGTGTAAAATGAAAAGATATTTCACGACCCCAGTGTAATGTATGGAGTGTAAAAATTAAACTCCATGTTTTCTAATCTATTGGAAATTGGGTTAATGTGAGTTGGTACTGTCTCTCTCAAAACAAAGACAGTTTTTATGCGATGCAGCTGCTACTCTTTGGAAATCTTTTTAAATTTGAATGTAATTTTTTACATTTTTTCAAAATTTTGCTTTTACATGTGATGAAATAGTGAGAAAATTATTTACATAGATGACTACACAGGAAGTGAGACAAAAAAGAGGGACAATCCAAGATACTTGGTGGAAAACTACAATGTGTTATTTATAACTATCATGGGAATTTTTAAAAATTGCCAGGAACTAAATCTGGAACAATGTATTTCCTTTATCAAAAATGAACCATAATCCCAATTGCTAATTTTTATTGTATACATGAATATTTGCAGAATTGTATGTTTTGGGTTTTTTTTCCCCTTGGACTAAAAAAGTCCACCACTCTCCTGCAGAGTTTTCCTATTGCTGCAGCCACAGATGATCTTGCTTTCTAATTTGTGTATGGAAGGAAGGCAGGAAATAGTCTGCTAGCGGTTGTAGGAATTAAAAAATTTCCATCTATCCAATATATTGCATGGGGACATGCTTCCCAATTAAAACATAGGTGCACATTCTACGTGTGAGAGATGAGTATACTGCTGTCTAGCAGCTGATTTCAAAGAAAGGGTAAAAGTGTTTGGGTTTTTTTTAGGAGTTTGGGCACCAAAATAAGCTAATAATTACTTAGGTGAACAAAACTCCATCAATATTTTGTAGGTAATTTTCTGCCTGTATTTTTCTTCACCCTTATTGCACAAGCTGATAACTCTAGTGTGAATGTTCAAATCCTTCAGAGTGACCTGATTCCCTTAAGGTATCATAAGAAGAGATGTTCCCACTTTGTAGGTGTCACTGGCAATCCTACACCAGAGCTGTTTCCATTACCCTACCTCTCCAGTGCCCTTCTAGGTCTGAGAGCTACCACCTCACCTTAGCTTGGTGAGATTGTGTGCTCCACCACCCAGAGAGCTGTCATGGCTGTCAGCATTGTTCTCAGCACAACCTAACAGCTTACAGTTAATTTTACCTGAATGGAGCACATAATTAGAAATGTTAATATAGCCACAGTGTTAACACATTAGTAATAAAACTTGACATTCAGAGTTTCCAAGCTGTATTTATTTAAGGTTTGCTTTGGCTTATAACTATTTTTGTTAACCAGTAGCAAAAAAGCCTCATGTTGTGTGTGTTTCAGCTGTCCTTTGTAGCCAGGAATCATCTCAGCCAGAAGTCCACTCAAACCCCTGTGTTTTCCTCTGGATTGTTTTGCTGCTTGTGTAAACTGGCTCATGAACCAGTACTTCCACAATCAGGAGGAAAAATGTAGCCTGGTTATGAGTCGATCTTTATTGTCTGATTCTCTCATTGATATAAGCCATGTCTGAATCTTTTTCCTTGTTTGGGATCACTGTAAGGGTGCTGTCTCTGGCATCAAATTAGGTTTGAGCCAAGGCTCTTCTAGGATGGGAGTGCTGATAGAGTCTGTCTTCCTGTCACTTATGGGGTATCCTGGGTAACATCTTTGGCCCACTTTGGCAAGAAATGTGATGAAAACTAAGTAACAAATTCAAAGTTATGGGCTGAGAAGGAAGAGATAGAGACAAATGCCCATGGCATGATTGCACAATCCTACAGTTTAGGAAAACTGTAGATAAAAGGGACTGTAGATAAAAAGTGAAAGAATGTGCCCCTTCAGTGATGATCATTTATTAATAGATGTGACTGCAAACAGAAATGGTGAAATACGTGGGCAAAAGGACCTCTGTCTAATGTATAAACTTCTGTTAAGATGTCTGGAACAGGTACCTTTCCTAGGCTTAACTCCATGAGGCCTTTGCCTTTATAAAGAATTCAGGGTGTATTTCAGAGAGCTTATTCTCAAACGTTTATCAGGGAAAGGATATGAAACACAACCAGTTCTGTGAGCCAGAGAATTGTGTCTGCTTGGGATTTGGGTTTTAACTTCAGTGTCCTCTTAAAACACCCCATAATCCTCCTTTTACCCAGATCTTCAGGTAGGGAGATATTCTCTGTGACATTATCAGCTCTTCACCAGGCTCAGCAGCCTGAAGGTTATTTATATTGCTGCCACCACATTAGCAGGGACCATTTTAAAGCCTTAGATTTAGGGCTATGTCAGGGAAAAGCCCCTGGCAGTTGAGCTCAAATGGGTCTCTGTTGACTGGCAGTTACTGGCAACATCCATAACCACTTGGTCTACTGACAGACAGACCACCATCTTTTTCTGAGCTGCCATTGATTTTTGTCTGGCTTTCTTTTGCATAGAAATGATGGGTATAGGAGTGGAAATTAAGGGTCAGTGATATGGAGCTGCAAAAGGAGCTGTGCATTAGCATAGATGTAGCTGACAAGCTGCAGTTGCCCAGGGAATTGATGAGACCAGCACCACCACTGCCTTGTGGAGCATTGCTCTCACCTGCATGACATACAGGGAAGAGCTCTTCTGAATGGTGCATGCTGACCTATCCAGCTGGGTGGAGAGGTTCCGGGTTAATTCATGGGGTTGTCAGAAGGGTGACTACTATGGTGCTTCTTATTTGAAGCATAATCGTGACTTTGCTGTCATGCTGTTTTTGAATGTGTCCAGAATAATTTGATGTACATGAGCAGCTTTATGATGCTGTGAAAGCAGAAAATTCCTTCTGTCTTTGACGAGATGTCCTGCAGTTTTGAAGATACAATATGTATACATATCTGTGTGTACATTCATCTGTCATATTTAAGCTTGACACAGACAGATGTCATATGGCCATGGTTATTTATCTACAAAAATATTATGAATTCAATTATCTTATATCATTGTTTTGTTGTCCAACTTTCATTTGAGATTTCTGCCTGATCACTCTGAGAAGACTAAAAATTGTTCTTGCATGTGTGCCTGTACTTCCTTCTGCTTTCAGTTAATGGTACCATGCATGGAAAGAGTGAGTCTGGGTTTACAGACTATCAATCAGACTTACAGTCAGCTCAGATTCAGTATTATTTTTTCAGTAAAAACCAAACACTGAGCTACAAGAGCTGAAAGCTAATTTTGATTTATTGATCTTGTAAGGAATTTAGAATCAGATTGTCTGTTTCTGGAAAGGATGAATCTAAGTATCTGCATTCCCATGTTTTGTGCAAGGCAGCTCAGGACTGTCTTCTGCTCATGGACTGTCCCAAATGCTTACCACATACTGTTTCTTGAGCTACCTCTGCTGAAACTGTTCTGCATCAGGAAATACAAAATGGCGTATAATTGTCTATACATCATCATTAAAAATATATTTTCCAAGTAGAGACCAGAAAAAAAATCATAACTGGAACTTTTTAGCGATTTTTGCAAATACAGTGGTGACACGAGGAGGAATAAAATGTGATCTAGTATGCACTGAATTGATGTGTAGCTTCCATTTGATTTGGTTTGTAAAGTTGTCCTGGTTTCAGCTGGGATGTAGTTAACTGTCTTCCTAGTAGCTGGTACAGTGCTATGTTTTGAGTTCAGTATGGAAGAATGTTGATAACACTGATGTTTTCAGTTGTTGCTCAGTAGTGTTTAGACTATAGTCAAGGATTTTTCAGCTTCTCATACCCAGCCAGGGCACCTGACCCAAACTGGCCAACAGTGTATTCCATACCATGTGACGTCCCATCTAGTTTAGGAACTGGGAAGGGGGCGGCAGGGAATCGCCACTCGGGGACTGGCTGGGTGTCGGTCGGCGGGTGGTGAGCAATTGCACTGTGCATCATTTGTACATTTCAATCCTTTTATTACTACTGTTGTCATTTTATTAGTGTTATCATTATCATTATTAGTTTCTTCTTTTCTGTTCTATTAAACCGTTCTTATCTCAACCCACGAGTTTTACTTCTTTTCCCGATTTTCTCCCCCATCCCACTGGATGGGGGGGGAGGGACTGAGCGGCTATGTGGTGCTTAGTTGCTGGCTGGGGTTAAACCACGACAAAAGTGTGTGTGGCCTGACCCAAAATCAACATAATTAACTCCTGATGTTCAAAATAAGACACGAAAAAAGGGTTCTATAACAACCAACAAACTGTGCTGTGCATGTGTAAGGAGGTGAGGATGATAACATAAAGTCCAGGATTGAAATGTCTCACACCTTTGTATTGTTTCTTTTTCTAGCTATGGTGCCTTGTTCTGTATTTGTTTTGCCTCCACTATGGCACCCATTCTTGAGGACATAAAGTATATTGACCATCTGATAGACCATTATTTTATTTAGAGTTTTTTTCCTTTTTCATGAAAAGCTGTTAAAAGGTTATATGATCTTTATTATTCTTTGTACCTTTAAGAAGCTCAGTGAAGAAGTCATATTCTCAGCATAGCTGAGGAAAAGATTTGTCAGGGTAAATAATTTATTTTATGAGAGAATCAGTTGTAGCTGAAGAAAAGCCTGTCCACTTTCTGGTTCATAAACATCCCACTATGCTGCTGGTCTGAAAGAGTATCAGTAACTCTCATAAAAGATTTTTTTTTGTCTCTCTGCAAACATCAACTTAGTTAATTATGTAGCCCATCATGGCTACTCCACTATACTTTGAACACTGACTAATAAAAAGGATGAAAATTCAAACCTTTGTGCTAGGCTTTTGAGGGTTATAAAGGTGAAAAAAAGCAGCAAGTTTGGCTCACCCTGTCCCCTTCCCCTGATTTAGCTGTGTGGTCTCCCAGGGCAGGAAGGATGAAGGTGAGCACAGTTAATCATTTGAGCATCCATGACAGGTTAGATGCAGGACAGGCACCACTGGTATAATACTCTCATGGTATAGATTCAGGCTGTGCTGCTTTCCATAGGAAACCAGATCATCATAATGCGCAAAAGCTTCTGCAAATTGTGTGGTTGAGACTGTGGTACACCCTTCCCAAACAAGAACGAGGAGGAACTTCTCCAGCTGTCCTTTCCCTCTCTCTTACAGCACACAGGCCACATATTCATTACTGATTTTCAGTGTCAGCTCATGAAGGCAGTATAAATTTACAGCTATTGAATAGCATTTAAAGATATTCAATAGTTTACTCCAAAAATGTTTAACTGCTTTTATCCCACTGCTGGCAAATAGTGACCTTTCCATTTTAACCTCAAATGATGTGTAAAGAAGTGACTGCACAAGCAGGAACACTGTCAAGAACCTAAAGCTAACCAAGCACTCACTGTCTGAACTATTCAGTACCGATCAGTTGAGCCCAGTCCTGACATGGAAGGGTACAAATTTCTAAAATACAACAAACCATGGATGCTGGGTAAGTGTAGCAGAGCATGGTAAGAATGCATTGATTTTGCTTGTAATTGAAATTTTGCAACAAAACGTTACATTGTTAGCATAATTGCAAAGTTTTCAGAAGGAAAGAAAAATGTTTAAGGCTTGAATTCTAGTTTATGAAAGGTGAAAATTGAGTCTCTTTGGTCCCAACTGCAGTTTTGTTGTAGGAATGAATACCAGCACCTTATGCACACATACTGAAATGTCATAAAAGAATTCACTGCAGAAAAGTAGGATGTCTTACTGCCCCCATCTTGCTGTCAAATGACATTGTTTACATACTGATTCCCTCCTCAGGGATGTAATTCGGTGGCATGTCTTTTGGCTAATTAAGACTTGAAAATTCAACTTTCTAATCTGCACCTTAAATCCATAAATGATAGTCAGGGTGAAAATTGATGCTCCTGTGAATATCTCTCCATACCTCACAATGAGACCCATGCATTAACCTTCAAAGATTTCTACAGTAATGGATCAGTGTGCTTTAAACACTTATAAGTGATGTCTTCTAGCTTCATTAATGACTCTGCTAATTACATAGTTAATCATGTCATCTTGAAAGCTGAAAAAAATAGATAACAAACCATGGCTGTTCTTTTCATAATTTCATTGCTCTTTTTAGTTTCACTGTAAAGACACAATATGATAAATAAAAACCAATCAACTACATGCAAGTACGTTTTGACCTTTGTAGAGGAAAACAACTGCTTTTATGGCAAGTAAAAAAAATATATTTGTGTTTCTGGATTTCAGGCCATAATGCTGAGTTTTATGCCTGTTCAGAAGCTCTTGCATGGGTTTATTTCCAGGCTATTCTATCAAAAATCAGGGCAAAGCCACCACCATCTTGGGAGAACTATAATGCCAATGAAGAAATGGCATTATATTAAGCTTAGTACAGAATGGCTCAGACAAAGAACCCCAGTTCTACACAGAGAGAGTATAGAGCAGACAAGATGCTCTTTCTTCTCATACGGCTTTCTCAAGTGCTTTCCTTTCTGCTAGGCCTTCGATACCCAAGGTACAGTCATAAAAACTGAAATAACATGTTTCCTGTCCTGCTGTCCCAGAACCTCCCTGACATTTGTGGTATGCCTGGATGTGCATCTGAATATACGTATCTATATCAATGTAAAATTAGCTTACCATAAAACCTGTAGTCCAACCCCACATTATTCTATACACAAAATTAGATCAAAAAGAATTTGTTTACCTCTTGCTTGCTTATTATTTAGGTGGTAGTGGAGCTGCACATGCCCTGATGCCTTAAGAACAAATAAGGAAATTATGTTTGTTGACACAGTACTGTCTTGAGGTAGGCTGGAGATGTGCCTATAAATAAGACCAGAGCAGCAGATATTTCTCCAATGGGAAGGGCCTTAAACTGTCAATGCCTTAACAACCTGCAGCAAAAGGAGTATCTGCAAAACAAAGCAAGCACCAAAGGAGTATCATCTTTAATTGATACTGTCTCCTTCCTTTTATTAAAACAGTTGTAATGAAACCCCGTTTTTCTGCAACAGGCCTAGTGTTTGAAGTGTTGTCAAGATCTACACACAGCATGCCAAGCTAGACTGTTCCTAGTAAAGATCCTAAGTGTGGGGGCAATTTCTAACTAGCAAAACACAAAACAGAAGGCATGAAGAGCAGCATTTGTACCTTGATCTTACAACAACAGATGTTGTGTAAGCAACAAAGCCCGTTTGCCACAGTTTTCAGACCAGATCTGCTGTTGAAAAGACTCATGAAGACACAGAGGGGGAAAAGATCCCATCCATGAACTCATGTTAAGAGCCCAGTCTTACACACCTACGCTGTAAAACACTGAGCACACCCTATGTCTTTCCTCATGCCTCCATGAGGAGAACATGGAGCCTATGTGTTCTTCTCATGTTGCCAAGCCAGTGCCCAAAGAGTAGCTGCACTGCTGCCAAGACCATTGTCCTTTCTTTTCTCAAAGGAATAATTATAGGTATGCCAAATGCCCCTATCTTGTGGAACACTCATGACATTCATGATACAACAAGTAATGATGGTCCTCTGGGCAGGGCAACTGTCTCGATTATTCTGCTTTGGGCTCAGATTTCTTGTCATTCTGAAGGGTCAAAACAAAACCAGGAAATATTAGTTCTGTACTGGGTAAGTTCTACTTGGACCTTACTTGGGCAGAAACAAGAAAAGTAGCAGACAATTAACATAAATAAAACAAGAAGGCTGGGCTTCAGCAATGATGTACCCGCATTAAAAATGCTTATTTTCAGGCAAAAGAAAGGTATTTACAGCAAATATTAAAAAGGCATAAATAGCCATGTTATTGCTCCTCAGGGTTTATCCTGAGTATGGATTTATCTCAACTATTACCTTTGGTATTCATGTTAGTTGCTTCTCAGATTGGTGGTTGTTGAACCACAGCCCATATAAAAGTATGAGAAAGCCTCTTCATTTAGTAGCAATTCAAACTCCAGGTTCTAGGGGGGAAAGAACAACCTGGTTAGATAGCAGAATCATAGGATCATACAGTATCTCGAGTTGGAAGGGACCCATAAAGATCAACAAGTCTAACTCCCTGCTCCTAGCAGGACTACCTAAAACTAAACCATATGACTAAGAGTGTTGTCCAGATGCTCCTTGAACTTGGTGCCATGACCACTTCCCTGGGAAGCCTGTTCCAGTGACCGATCACCCTCTCAGTGAAGGACCTTTTCCTAATGTCCAATCTGAATTTCTCCTGATGTGGCTTCTTTCCTGTCACTGGTCACCAGAGAGAGGTGATCAGCACCTCCCACTCCACTGTCCCCCTTGAGGAAGTTGTAGACTATGACGAGGTCACCCCTCAGCCTTGTCTTTTCCAAACTGAACAAACAAATTGACCTCAGTTGCTCCTCACAAGTTTTTCCCTCACGGCCTTTCACCATCTTGGTTGCCCTCCTCTGGACACACTCTAATAGTCTGATGTCCTTCTTATACTAAGGCACCCAAAACTGCACACAGTACTTGAGGTGGTGCCGCACCAGTAAGGTGTAGAGTGGGACAATCATCTCACTTGACCAGCTAGCTATGCTGTTCTTGATGCACCCCATGATACGGTTGGCTGTTTTGACTGCCAGGGGATACTGTTGACTCATATTCAACTTGCCATCAACCCAAACCCCCAGACCTCTTTCTGCAGGGCTGCTTTCCAGCCTCTCGTCCCCCAGTCTGTACGTATAACCAGGATTACCCCATCCCAGATGCAGAAACTTGCCCTTTCTAGATTTCATACTTTTATATTTTTCCTTTATTGTTATTCTTTTGTTTGTTTGGTATTAACTTGATCCATTAAAAATCAGGCCAGTTACAGGGAAGAAGCTTTTCATTTTAACAAAACTTGAATTTGTTTTAGAAGGATAGGATCTTCAAGACAGGAAACATAAATGTATATTCAGTTCACTATGAGTTGAAATTACTTATTCAGCTAACTGTCTAGAAGTTCATTGTTTTGATAAATGTGCCTTAGCTTGATCTACCTTCTCAGAAGTTAGATGCCCTAGTGCACCTGGCCCTTAAGAGACGGAAAAGGAACAATATATGAAATGAATGATAGTGGTTTTACAAGGTGGTCTGATTACATTTGGAAGTCCTGATGATACTTTCCCAAAAGCCCTACTTATCTGGAAATACTTCTGAAAAACTTATCTGTTCCGTCAGTGTTTGTGGTGCATTTTATACTCTTTTGAGTACTTCGGATTTCTGATTTTCAATAGATCAACTGCATCTGATGATAACTGAAATCAGATGAAGTTTTTTTGATTTATAGAGTTTGTCTCAATGAAATAGGTTGGTGCTGATATCTTCCAGGTGTGATTTATGTATTTTCATCTGCCATAGGTGAAAAATAGCTTTCTTATTTCCTCACAGACTTTGGAATACTTCACTCAAAAGGGGAAACTTTCGCATTCCTTGTGCATCCAAAGTTTCTTCTCATTTTGGTTGCACTCTGTAGGGAGCATGTGAGCACTACTGAGTAAAGATCATATGTAACAAACAGTTATTCTTAATCATTCTTATAGCTTAGAAAATACTGCACATCTCTCAGAAATCTGAGCTGCACCTTTCAATATCTTAAAATGCCTAAACGTACACATACATAATCAGAGGGAATTAAAAAAAAGAAAGAAAGAAAGAAAAAATAACCTATAAACATTTATTGACAACAAGCTTATACATAAAGACTATCTCTAGTTTCCAACTCATCAGACAGTATATTTGAAATGTAACTGGAAGTAATTTTTACTTGATTGTGCTGACATGTAAAAACATCACACGTAAACTGGAGAGTAAAAGCAAGGAAATTCAACTCTACTCTTTCAAGCTTCATTTAAAATTCTCAATAAGCACTTCAAAAATTGTAAAATCAGAACACCTGAGAAAAATTACCTTGATTTTACTGTTAAGTGGTTGCTATATAATAGGTTTATTCATTTTCATGAAGCAGAGTCTGATTCTTTCCTTGTATTGTCTTTTCAATGCAATCATGGGTGTAAATCCTGGTGGGAACATTTGAGCTTTGAGAAAGAGACTGTCAAAATAGATACAAAGATATTTTCAGAGGCAGTTTAGAACAGTGAATATTTGAATCTTGCTCTATTTGAATCAAAACAAAGTAAGCAAAGTCTTCAGAGTTTATTGACACTATCAGTTCATCTGAAATATGTTTATACTAATTAATTGCTTAGACTAGGTTTGTTTTGTATTATGCTTGATAAAATGAAACACATCTCTTGGGATGAAAAGAGGCTGATGCTACTTCCAAAGAAATAAATCATCCTGAAAGATGTTTGGTTTTCTGTGCCTCAGCCTTCCAGATTGCCAGCGATGGAAAGATAGCTGCTAGCCCTTGTTGCCAGCTCTGTCCATGGTGTATGGGTAACCTACAAGAAGACCTCGTGTATGCCGTTTGCTTTCCAATTGCAAAAGAGGGGAAGTGATACTGTGCCATTTGTAAAGTACTCTGAGGGATGTGGATGAAGGTCCTGATTATCATTAGTCCTTCTACTCTTCAAGATGTTCCACTATCTCTTTGAATGAGTAAAGAGCATTTAGATCAAGAAACAAGCCAAATTATATTGCTATCTGAACATGCTATCTCCTCCTTTAATATTTTTATATGAAAAGTATTCTATATTAGTGATTACATATGCAGTGTGCTCAGCTGTGAAGAAGTATTTCCAAGAATGCAAAGCTATGGTTCTAAAATTGCTTTGCCTCAGCTGAAAATACTCTTAATTCAATAGACAGTATACTGAACATAAATTATTTTAATAGAATGTATTGTGCTGGGAAAGGAGACTACACTACGCTAGGAATATTGATCTGGGTAAAATGAGATTGTCACTCTTCCTGACATAAACGTTATTACTCTTGAGAACAAATTTCTATCAATATACTTTAATAGTTACAACGTCTAGCAAATAATCATGTTATTGTGTGAACCCAATAGGCAGACATAAAAGACAACATTCTCCTTAATTTCACAAGTTAAGCAAAGATTCTAGTTGAGCTTCTGAACTGGCCTCACCTTATTTTAATCCCCAAATTCATAATTTTTATATAGCTCCTATTTCTTTGGATTTTTAGCCGTTCTTTCTTTTCTTTCAGTTGCTTCTTTCCTTAATATTCCTCATATTTACATGGGAAAAATAGAAGTTTAAATGCCAAGTCCCACCTCTCTTTAGTATTCTGTTAATATAAATTCCCTGGTAACTCTCATTGCGCTGTTTTCAAATTCTACCCAATAATCATTGAGATTTGTTTCTTTGTTCTCAGACTTTTAAATTTCTCTGCCTCTCCTTTTTGTCTTCTGCATGTCCTGTTCCATTTTTTTATTCTCCTTTATCTTTCACAAACTCTTTTTACTGCAGTGCAGTGAGCCTGCTTCCAAAAATGCAGCAGAGGCTGAGCTGTGATTCATTTATCGCAAAGGTGGAGTCCCATATCACCCATAGCTTCAGTTGCCTGTAATGCTGTCCTGAGACTAGCCAAAATGCTGCTTTCATTTCCCCCAGATACCCATAGTCCCTCAAGGGAATGAAAGGCATCCTAGGTATGCATTTTCAGCTGTCATGAAAGGCCATAGGGAGTACTACATCTATGGGCACCAAAGAGCCCTTTTGTTCACGGAAAGTGTGTTATGGGTGGTTATACAGACCCTAGAACATATTTTGTTGCTGAGAGGAGACTCAGCAGTCCTATCAAAGGAAAGGATCAAAGGAGGATAATGATGCTGATAGTTTAGGTAAGGGCCAATCATATAAGGGAAGCTTACTTGTGAACAAAAAAGTTGGGGATTAGGTTGTCAAGCCTGCTTTCACTAAATGCCATGGAAAATACTTAACTAGCTTCCTCTGGGGCAATGGGGAGAATGTAAAGTGTTTTTTAAAATTCCATCTTTGATGAGAAAAAATGCTACACATTGGAAATTATTATTTTCATTCTCTGTTATTGAGGATTCCCTAGAGGCACTGCAGCCTTAAGTGGCATCTTTTTTGAATGAGTGCTGCTGCAAGGACTAAGAGATGCATCAAAACTCATTTGAACCTTTGAGTTACTTGGCTATTGCAAGGGTCATTTATAAAACGGGACAGCATTTGGACAATGACTCAGTATTTGAATATTCACTGTGTTCATACACTTCCTTTTTTCCATTAGAAAATGAAAATAAAAAGAGCAAAAGAAGCATGCGTCTTTCTTTTAACCAGAGTAAATTGTATCAAGACAGCAGTTACCATATGGCATCATAAGCGATCACAGTTCTTGGTGACATAGAGTGTCAGAGATGCATGAACATATTCAAGTGGAGGCTTCCTCAACCTTCTCCACTTATAGTCAGGATCCAAAAATGAAAGAATGAACTCTGCAGTTACTGATCAGCTAAGGACGTAACATGCTGAATTTGTTGGATGCCATTTTTAATCAATACAAACATACAAAACTTCTCGGAGGCATGCTGGTATCACTTTCCTCTAATTGTCTCAGAAAAAAATTGAATGCAAAGCATTTCTGCTCAGCAGAAGCTTTGATAATTTTAGGTAAATGCAGCATGTAGTTGAAAACATGTGTTTGCCTTATCCACCAGTAACACTTCGTTTCTAAGACACAAACTTTCAACTCAGGGGTTATAATTATCTACTTATAAGTTAACCAGCATAGCAGCACTAAACATGGTTGCAGTTCATCACTGATTATAATAATGACACTGATCAATCTTTTTGCAAAGTAACTAGAGAAATGTATTTGTTAGAGGAAAATTTGTCATTGGCAGTCCAGGTGAGGTAAACAATATGTCAAACCTGAAAAATTTGGTAAGGGAGAGTATGGAACATGCAGTCAAGTCAAAGTAAATCTTTGTGGCATAAGGAATAATCCATTTGCTTCCTGCCATCAGAAAGCTTTCCTCTTGGTTTGCCTGTCACATTAAATATTGACACCTTCGGCTGAGCAGCAGAAATATTGGGAGCCCTCTGTTTGGGTCTGCTTGAAGAGACATTATTGATACAGAGTGTGCAGTGCATTTTATTTGTGTAATTTATGGGTTTGATTTTCTCATACAAGGGTATTTGCACAGAGAAGAGGGGGTCAAACAGCATTGTTAGCTGTCTCTTAAGCTGTAGCTTTAGGTCTAAAAAGGCCTAAAACATTTCTGGAAATGTCACTCTGACCAAAGAATCAATTGAAGTCCTAGAGATTACAGAAAACTTCCAGACACAAAACTTTGACAGAAAATGTATGCAAGAGTATGAAATTCTACCAATCAGTAATTATTTTGCCCTTGTGTTGATTTTTAACCACTTTCTTTTAGCAAAATGTGGCAAAAAAAGGTCAGCCAACATAGAAATATCCCTTCTTGAAAGTTCCAGAAGAAAACATTGATTTTTTTTTCAAGGTAAAGCTAAGATGAAAAAAAACCCAACCCAGTCAGATGCTCCTTTTGTAGAATATTTTGAGGTGTTCTGGATTTTGTTGTGCTTCAGAATAAGGCAAACTTATTCTAACTTCTTTACAGTAGGAGTCTAGCAGATCTAGGTCTAGCCAATGCCTTTGTTGCTTGCAAAATTTTCTCACATAAGAAGTTGTGTCACCTGGTTGATTATAATGCAGGATTTCTGGTCACATACTAAGAGCAAGTACTTATAATATTGCATGTAACACTCTTACTGCTCAGATTTCCTGTGCCGTTACTCTGCTGAATTTGCTTAAACAGCTTGACTTACACAGATACTTTGTGAACTGATAGAAAAGTTTGTGCACCAGATTTTATCCATATTTAACTTTAGGCTGTGTCTCATGCACTAACATGCCACAAAATCAGATACAATTTAAGGAGTAAAAGACTAGGATCACTCTTCACTACATTTCTTTTTCAAAAATAAGAAGTCAAGCAAAGGTAGTGAATGAATAGATTTTGTTGATTTCTCATGGCACTCTTCCAAAATGAGAAATACATTTTTAGGACACAGACATAACGTTTAGATTATCATCCATCTAAACTTTGGCTGAATTAGGACCAAAGATTTTGTACCCTATTAAACACAAGTATGAAATTTTGAATAGGAGATAAGATACCAAAAATATTCCCCACTGATGTCTACAGGGTTCAGATAAAAGGACTTGATTCAAGCCCACAGACACTACCTTAAAATATTTAGGCAGCATTTTCACAAGTGCCATTTTGGGTGAGACCAATAAAAATGTTTAAATACTTTAAGAAAGTCAAGTTTTACATGTTCAAAACTCATCTTTGAATATACTGATATCCAAACCAGAAGTAATTTATTCAATATTTAAAAAAACCCTGAAAACAGAATCTTGTTGAAGGTCAGGGTTACTATGAATATTTATAAGATAAATGAGCCTATACAAAAATGGCGCAAGTTGCTCAGTTGATTGAATTGTGGTACAAATGCAAATCAGAACTTTAGCAATGTATTAAAACAAATACACAAATGTAAAGACTTTCTGGAGTCCATTATTTACTTAACAGGGTCTATCACGCAGATGTGTAATTAGGGATTTCTTATAAGTTTGTGGTTTTTAGCTGTACCTAACACAGCATAATTGTCTACTAAGTTAATGAGTACATAGGGATTCCTAAATCTGCAGGTTGCATGGTTGCCACGTGTATATATTTAAGTCATGAGCTCAAAATCATCACGATGATACTGAAAACCTCATCTAGACAGGATACTACTTCTCTCAGTTAAACAGCAGCTATGTTTATTAGCAATTCTTTTTGCCATTAATTGGAATAGCCAAGCTGAATGTCCTCGACCTTTGAAGGGTAAGAGAAGCAGCATTTTTGTAAAAAGCAGCTCTTTCCAAATGAAATAGGATACTCCAAATAGTGGGCACATAAAATCAGCAATAACTTTTGAAATTTGGGTAGTAATTTTTTTTTCATAGCTATTAGCAAGACTCTGTTCCATAGTGAGGTCACCTAAACTGTGTCTGAAGAGTTAAATAGTGGTGCTTCACTTATGTAAAAAACCTATAAGGGAAGAAATAAAGTGTCAGAACTATAAAACCAATCAATTGTTAAATCCTTTTTCTCCCTCTCAGTGTGTTCAGCAACGGGTGATTAGTTTCTATGAAATTTCTCTGAATTCAGAGCTGATAGCTGATGCTGTGCTTGGCCGGTGTGATTGCTGATATAAAAGGATTTACCTTTATCTTCTCAAGCTGGCCACAGTTCTGTCTTGAAATATGATTTCTGCCTTGAGAAAAGGCAGTCCTGAGGAAGGCAGTGTCTCCTCCCCGAAAACTGGGCGCCAGCCCTCCCTTCCTCTTGTGGCTTTGCTGCTGTGCGTTTGCATCTGAAACTATTTAGGTGTCTTAAATCTGACGTGAGAGATTGCACTGGGGATTGCACTGGAAAACACAACATGGCCTCTGAGAGAGTATTAAGTATGCTGATATTTCACTCCATTCTCACTGGTAGGTACTACCTGGACTGTATTGCATCGACTTTCCAATTTATTTAAGAACAGGAGATACTTCCTTTTCTCAGATGTGGTTGGAGTTTTACTCTGTGTCATAAATGGCATTTCCAGGACTTAAAAATTTTAATTTACTAAGGAAGGGTTATTTTATTTTGTCTAGCAATGCCAGTGCTGGTAGCCATGTTCAAGAAGCAGTCAGATTTTCCTTTGTTATTCTCCCTCTGTGTGCAAGACAACACGTTAGTAAAAAGCACCTTTGGGCCATGTTGTGCCATCAACCTTCTGAAGCGCTTTGAAAGTGTGTTGAAATCAACAGGCAGTCCTATTTAATTGTACTGCCTCAGGGTATTTACTAAAAGCTGCACTATTTTATTGGATCAGATAAGCAAGAGAAAAGAAATTGGCACGCAATTAGAAAATACAGTTCTTTCCAGGTCTTGTTCAAATTAAAGCAGTCCTGTCATTCTGGATGGAGTTTTGTTGGGTAGGCACAGAAGAATAATCAGGAAAAGAGGGGGACCTTGGATGGCGCTGCTCATAGCATGCGAACAGCTTCCAGAAATGTTTTTTTTGTTTTTTATCAGGAAGTGAAGGGCTGGCAGCTGGTTGCCATGGGCTATAATTCAGCAGAGCACTTTAGCATGTTAGCAAATGAGACTTAAGCAGGTCCTCAAGGCACTGATTCAGCAAAACCTGCCCTTTCCCCTCAGCAAAGCTCTGACTCGACTGCAGATAGATGGTCTCTGTTACTGCAGTGCCTGCACCCCTTGGGCTCTCCAGTCTACTGTCCCTCAGGAAACGACTGAAAGGTAGGTTCTCCTTTTTCAGCCTGGTAATGGAAGTGGACAGAAAGGCAGGGCAGGGAGAGATTTAAACTCTTGCCAAGTTTTCACAAAGCCACACTGAATAGCAAGCTCATCAAGATGCCAGGCAGCAGCACAAACACTATACCACTTTCTCTCCCTCACTTTGTTTTACCTGAACAGGGGCTTGGTTATTCATGTCCTTAAGTCTCCAGCCAAGCAGGGTGGACAGAATTATTTGCCAAAGAGCTTTGTGCTGACCAGAATATTCTCCATGTTACCAAGGAGTGAAGCACGGTGAGATTATATTTGCTTATGTGCCACTGAAGATAAGAGAAAGCGTCTCAGAGCCTTCTGCAGCGTGAGCAGAGACTCGGCATTTTGTACACAGAGGAAGATGTCGATAGTACTTTCCTGCACTGGAAGACAGTCACAAAAAGAAAAGGCTTTATTAAGTGCTCTGAAAGGATAGAACTATTCTTTAACAATAAATATGTAATCCGAACATCTGACTAGGGAACCTTGTGTGGTATGAAACTGCCCAAAAGAAACCTTTATATAAAAATACTATACAGGATTTATAAAACATATGGAAAGTAAAAGTTTCTAACATGGCTAGGAACACTATATGTCAGTTCAAAAGTGCTTTGGAGCCTAGGTTTAGTATTTCAGAAGCTGAAACTGCTGAGTTTAGGGACTTTACCCAAAAAGAGGCTTGCCCCTGGTATTGCGCACCTTGGTGCCAGATGTCCATGTAGTTCACAATGTTGAGTTAGGCACTTTTTTCCCCTATGCACTAAATGGGAACAGCGCATGAGATTGGGCTGCAGAGCACCCCTCTGGAGACAGCTAAGATGGACAAGGGCACAAAAAACAGTGTTAATCCCGAAACTGCCCATGGGTGAGCAGAAGCTTTGGAGTTCGATGCAAGCTTGCAACAATTTAATGGGGAAACCTCATCAGCCTTGGAGAACAAAACCTGCAGTTCACTCTCTGCATCCTTTCAGCTGAAGATGGACAGCCCTGCAGAGTGAAGGACCAGGAGAGCAAGCAAGGTGACTTCCTTCTCTTCATAGCTGCAGGATGGATGAAATACAGCTAATCACCTCTCTACACGCTGAAAGTCATTTTACTTAATATCTACCTACTGTGTCACTGTTTTGTCCAGTTGTCCAGCTCTGCCCATGAATCAGGACCATTATCCAGTAGTACAATGAGCCTTACAGTTACTGATATCTGCAAGTTTTTAGAAGGACTAAAGAATGACTTTGAAAGCAGCATATTAAGATTTGAGGCTCTTCACACTGTACAAATACAATTCTGAGGAATTTTCTTACCAGAGCTAGAATCTAACAGGGCATGATGCTCTATGAATGCATTTTAGCATATCACTATTATTTGCAGACCAGGTTAACAACTAAGATCATAAGATTGTTGCTTTTATTATCTAAAATGTCTTCTAGACCCTGCATATTCAAGACTTCTGAAAACTCATTTTGTCTTTCACTGATTGTTCATATTACTATGCCAACAGATTATTAGAATGCCAAATGGAAATTAAATACAACCCCTTATAGATGTGTTTGTAATATAACAAGTAATAGACATGACAAGCTTGAGGAATGAATGAGCACAGAGATCGTGAAGCCTATTTCATACCAGTTTCCACATAGTATGTCTTCCTTTTAATTCTGACCTGTTCTTTGGTAATATTGTAATGGATAGCAAACCCAGATTTGTCATGATGTTCAGATTAAAACTAAGACTCTATTATTCACTCACTGGAAATAAGAGAAGCACAGTAAAAAACAAGGTGGAATACTACTTCTCAGAAGTCTTGGCTGTCAGAAGTAATGAATTTTTTTATAATATTAAAAAATAAAAATTGTCAAACAATCAATAACAGATTTTGAGCATTTAAAATAATAATGATCTCATGCATGATAAATTACTTCTAAGAAATGAAAGTTCGTTTTCCTTATAAGAAGAATTACAAACAGCACATCTTGGAGTAAGGGCCAAAATTTTAATCTCCATCTCATAGTTAAGCTTATTTATATGAATAATTAAGGCCAGATCTAACAGGTACTTATTTAAATGTCATTCTCTCTATATGACTTTCATTACAAAATGAGAGTTTCTTTGGTCCTACAGTATGGTATCTATGTATAATGTTTCAAAGCCCTAAAATGTTAATATTGATTCTTTGTATATTAGTCCTACTTTTAAGAAAATCAGCAGTGCCAAATAACTGCAAAAAAACCGTTACCTAGATTCTGAAGGTAGTTTTCTTCCTGCTGTGAACCTAATAAATCATCATCTGTGGCACCATGTTCCTGTCCTGCTAGCAGAAGGAATATGACCAAAGAAGTGCCTCAGTCAGCACTGTCTCCTCTGAGTCTAAGGTATTGGTAACTACAACATTTAATTTAAGTCAGTAATTGAAGAGTTTCTGGTCTGGAATCTGGACCAGAAATCACTAATTGTAAGCATCTGGATGCCACCTGCCTTCAGTCTTACATTTTACCTAGACAAAAGAACTTGTAAACTAAGACAGTGTCTCCCAGCAAGCTGGACATGTGATCTAGAGAAGAATAAAGCATTCATCAAAAAAAAGTCAAGGGGATTTAAAGATAAAAACTAAAGAATGACGCAAATATTAAGATGTTGGGTTCTTAATTTTCACCTGTGGGAGAACTTTTGCTTCTGCAAACTCTCTGTTATAAAAATCTTTCATCATCATTCATGGTTACTATTGTACACTGATATATGAAAATATAATCACCCTTTTAAGTTTTTGTTCTTTTACTAATTCTTCAATTCCACCCTGCCAAAACCTATGCTATCAAGGAACCTTATCATTAGGTAGTAATCTTGTTGGAAATTTAATTGGAGAACTCTAATTCTTAAGCAGTTCAGAATGATTGTTTCTGATTCCTCTCCACTGAAGTGCTTCACTGTCATTAACTGTTAGTGTATAAAACTCTTCTGTAGGCACATGATTATTTCTGTTTTGTGGATGGGAGAACAAAGCAGAAAGAGGCACTAGGAATAGGAGTCATTTCACCTTGTTTTGCTGCCTAAACAAATCAGGTGTGTAGTTTAAGCTGGTCATCTAAGTCCCTCTCATGAATGTTATTTTAGATGCTTATGGAGTGGGGTAAATTGTCTTCTGGGGAGGCCTGATTCTCTTCATTGACTGAGCAGAATTTATAGGAGGGCATCCCACGCTAAGCAGCTTGTCTAAAATACAGAGTAGGGGATGAACTCAGGTGCACTGGGTACAAAATGAGTGTGTGGTCCAGGAAACCATCTATCAGGCACTGGCTCAGTTTTCAATGTTTTTGTGAGGGTTACCATACAGGCTGCATTTTAGAAGGTGTAGTTAGGAGGGTTGTTTTGTAGTTCAGAGTAGAATAGATTTTAGGTGCATTAAAATAGTTGCCAATTCCCACTGGGATTAGACCACAAGAACTGACCCAGAACTGGATGTGTTGTCTTCAAGGAGATCCAAACAGTGAAATGCACAAGTGTGGGAAGGCAGAAAGATGGGAATACCTTCCTCCAGCATAACAAACTCATAACCAGGGTCTGCCTTAGCAACAGATGAGGTAGAAAGTTGCCCAAAGCAATAGGCAGCTGGGAGGAAACAATGAAGTGACCATAGCTCCTTTGTTAAGTAAGAGCCCTGGGAAGCCAGACTGGCCACTGCTCTTGGCGCATGGGAAGGAGCTGTTGTGTTTGGTGTAATGATAACTCCAGAGGAGGGTGGCCCTCCACGAGGCAGGAGGATCCTCTCCAGCCCTCCTGTCCTCTTGATGTCAGATACAGAAAATCTTGTGGTAGATTAGGAAGTCCTGTTTTAAATTGTTAGCTAGCCAAGATCATTCTGATCTTTTCTATTCTTCCTGTTTAATGGTGTCTCACCTGGAGCACCAATTCTGATCCTTTCTGTTCTTCCTGATTGATGGTGCAATCCTCTTGGCAGGAAAATGAACCACTGACCCGATATAGAGCGACTTAGCGGTCAAAGTGAGAAGGCGATACCTCCTCAAACAACCACTGAAGACTACCCGAGACCCTCGCGCATGCAGAGAAGGCATCTAATGTGTCATGGTTACGTAATCTTATGCACGTGCATTAGATAGTTTGAATATGTATTGTCGGACTAGTTTAATAAATTAGATGCGATTGTTATTGTATAAAAGAGACACACCTGATGAATCTGGTGTGCTTGATTTGTGGAAAGTCCACCAAGCAATATCTCTCCTGAGTGTGTGAGAATGGTCTATTGCACACCAGGTAATGAATCCGCTTTTAGGACAACATTCTCAGAGAGCTGGGAGGAGAAAAAAAGCTAACTAAAGTCTCCATCACTCTCTTCCCCTCTGTTCCCCCCCCCCCCCCTTTCTTTTCCCCCACCACCCCAGGCCCCTTTTTCCCCTTTCCAATCAGTTTTGCCCACCCTTTTCAGAAACCTTGGGGCAGCTATGTATGTCTCTGCAAGTAGTCAGTGAGAAAAGGAGACCCTTTCATTCACCACACAAACACATAAAAATCTCATCTGAGGAGCAGAGAAAACTGCCAGTTAGGGACAGTTTTGCTATCTTCCCTGAAAAAAAAAAAAAAATTAAGATCCATGTATTAATTGCTTATTCAGTATAATTTGGCAGCTCTTTTGGATGGTCATTTTTCAATCCATAACTCATGAAATACATTAGCTGTTAGGACTAGTAGCTGGTTAGACTGTAGCATTATAACTTCATGAACAGGCACTTAAATGATGGGGTTTTGTTTTGTTCAGTGACTGGATGATTGAAGTTTTATGATCAGGAGCAGAACTCCATTAAATTGATAGAGAATTTGACTCTTTCATAGGGAGGATGAGTGTAGCTTGCAAAGAAGACAAAGGCAGTGTGGTGGTGCATTTCTTTCCCCCTCTCTGGGCTGATCTACGAACTAGGGGAGTCTTACTAGGCCTTAGCATAAGTGTAATGAGTTGGGCGGTTAAGCATCCCTTGACCGCACCAGCGACTCTCACATGGCTAAGACAGAGAGTCATGTGGACTGTCTCAAGGACTCCTGCTGTCCGGTGACAACAAAAAAAAATGAAAGTAGAGAAAACTATTTCTCTCATAAGAATCTTGAGACATCCCAGCCCTCCCCTGACAACCTTGGAGCATCCTGTATCTGAATCTTAAGTCATTCTCCAACAGCCCGAGTATTCCTCATCTGAATCATAACTCAGGTGAAACAGTACCAGTGCAGCTGGAATCCCAGTAATTGTTGATGACTAAAGTCAATCATCTCCCGAACATATAAGCAGCGGTACTAAGTGAGGCCCTTTGAGCTCTCCTGGACCACAGCAGGCTATGACCAGCATCTCCCTTTGAGTGGGACGCCTCTCAGAGCTTGCAAACTTTCCTGTTTGCAAAAATTGGAGGTCTGTCACCGAAAGCTGACAAGACTGGGCTGATACTCTCCATTCCTTGAGGCTTGACACTTTGCCCGTTGAGAAAGATGTCAAAGCATTCGATATGAATATTTTCACTGAACTCAAGGGGAATTTTTAACAGGTATACTGCTTTTTCTTGCTTTTATGTATAGCTCTTAGTGCCTTTATGCATGTGTGTGTACTAACCTGAATATTCTATAGCAAGTATATTACAAGTTATTGCTTTTCAAATCTACACTTAAATTACTGTCATGAACTTTATTTGACTATGAATGAATCTCAGGCTGTTATCGTACTCATAATCCCTTAGATATAAACTGTTGACCAAGTCTGGGACTAGGAGTCAATCCAGCCACACCTAGACTCCGGCAAGAGTTTAGAAAGCAAGGGGATCTTCTCTGAACCTCATGATTCAACGGGAGGGTCTCCCTTACCCTTTTTAAATTCCCCATCTCTCTAAAAGTCACAAGAAATCAATTCTAAGTCGATTTTTCATTGTATATTTCTCTTTTTTTAATTTACTGCATTTTCAGTCTCTGTATACCTAATTTTAGTCTGATTCTAACTTAATTTTCCAGTGTGCATTTCATCCATGTATTAAGTAATAGAGTGAACCTTGCCATCGAATTCTGTGAAGTCACACTTTTATTTAAATTCCTATTAAATCATTTTTCTTTTGCTTATACCATTGGAGGTGATTTTTAAGTGGTCCAAACCACTCCCTTTTGCAACAGGCAGGCAACAGGATGATAAACTTTTAAAGAACTTCCAACTTTCTCGTTTCTGTTTCATACATGTTATAATTACTAGGAAAATAGTATTATTTTAATATTGCTGGGTAAGGTCAAATTCAAAGTTTCTCTGCAGTCACAGACAGGTAAAGGACTGCTGTTGGCGGGCAGCATTCATATTGCCTTTCAAGCTCAGGACTAGATGTTTCTGTGGGAGCCATTTTAGAATTATACCTGTGTTACATTACAATGGGTAAAATATATGAATCCTACTAAAGAAGGCAGTTGCTTTTCTTCAATGAACTGCATTAATGTGGTCAATAATCTCTTGGATCTAGAACACTTCCCCCATTCAACACATGTTCTTAAAAAGTTTCAAAGACATTTTCTGTTTTTCCACATGCTAGGGGTGCATGCCATCCCCTCCACTGATGATAACAGACAACTTGCTGCAGTGCAAAGTGAAAAGCTCAATCCCAGCTATAACAAGTGCAGCCAAGTAGCTTCTTTCTCATTCAGTCAATTTTCTGCATACCAGTTCCTCCAGCTGGGAGCTACAACAAGGCTTCTCACTGATCGGTTAAATTTCCTGTTGTGAGAGACTGAATTGATATCTCAAGTTGTTTGTCTCAAAGTTTGTTTGTTGTGAGAGACTGGACTATCATCTCAAGCCATTCCTCTCAAGGATTGTTTGCTGTGAGGAGCCACTTATCCCAGAGATGGCTTGTTTAAGCAGGGCACCCCTCTGTCCAAAAGGACGATTACTAGGCCATTGAGGCATCCAGGGGAAGAGACAGGCCGGAGCTAGCAAAGAATGTGGACATTACCATTCTCATGGAAACTGTAGTCTTTGAGATAAGATACTGGTTTCTGGTACTGATCACACAAAGGTCCTGTGATAGATGAAACCTGCAGTGTGGGAACAGTGCATGAACAGTACGTATGTGCATGCATCATTGAACTATGCCCTATAAAAAAAACGTGGAGACAAGCCGTGGTGTGCGCCCATCACCAAAGAATTGAAGACTGAGGACCAATGGGACGCCTCTGGATCCATGGTGGTGACTATCCTTGCAACTCTATCCCAACTGCTTGCTTGATTTCTGCCTTTTCTTCCATTCTATCCTATCGCTACTATTTTCTACTTTTGATAATAAAAGCTTTTTTGGGTATACAGCATTTGACCTCATTTGTGTCTTAATCTCGCTTGTTGGGATCATATTGAAACCTTCCCCAACATTGGATCAGGACACCTGTTCAATACAGAATAATATTCTTCCCACTTAATGCCTTTCAGCATAGTCAGCAGCACACGTGCACATTTTCCTTCCATTGAGCTGTAAAGCACATCTGGGATGCCTGTGTAAATTCTTAAATGTGAATATATTGTAAGAAATCTTTGTGGACCTTTGGCACTCAGGTGTGCTCCTTAGTTTTGGCCTGCATGCCAGAGACTTGCTGGTTATCAAAAGATGTTTTACCTCTCTTTTAGACTCTGTGCTGAGAGCTCTTAACCTAACATGACTGTCTTCTGTGGGGACACATTTGGAAGAAATAATGATTAGTTTTGAAGAAATACAAATTTTCCTTAAAAAGTATTTTTCAGGTGTCAAGTTGTTCATTACTCAAATGTCCACAGTTATAAGGGTGCAAACATAGTTAAATTAAACCAAGTTCAGTCTATAACTTTCATGATGTAGATTTTTTCATGCTTCTTTCAATATTGATCACATGCCAGAATAATGAAAATGCAAGTAATTTCAACCACTTATAGTCTTCAAAAAATGAAAAATACCATTTCTATTCTGCAGTCCTTTGAGTGGCTCTCTTGAGATGTTATTGCTGTGTAAATTTTCCAGGTAGTCTTTAGCATCCCTTGCTAATCATCATTTTATTCTTATTTTTAAAATGACATGAGGGGAAAAAACCCTAGACAACAGAGTCTGAAGTCATGCAGATCTGTAAAAGTTGTCAAAATAACATTCTTGATTATTATCCAAATAGAGCAGAAGACTGGTGGTGAATGGAATTCTGTACCAATCTACTTATTTATTTGAGAGTTATTGATTACCTCAGAAAGTCAGAATCACTAATGTTTTTGAATTAAGGTACTAGCTAACTAATCCCAGATCAATTTTCTCTTTACTGAGAAGTCTTGTAAGCAAAATTATGAAGGAACATCTTGAATAAGAACAAAGTATGGAAGGGTAAACGCAGAGGGGAAGGTTTTGGTAGAAGGGCAGGAAGCTATCATCTCCCAAGGAAAAAAGAGAAGTTTGGAGATAATCCAATGATAACAATTGCAAATTATAACATTAAAAATAATAAAATATTTATTAAAAACTTAAAGTGGAAATAGAGGGGAACTGATGTTATTTAGAATTTATTAAATACAATACAGAGAGAAGTGTAGCTAAATACAGTCAAAAATTCATGTTGCAAGAAGTAAGGGTAATAGTTTTTGAAGGTGTATTAGGAATGAAGAATGCTAAAGTTATTAATAAATGATGCAAAAAAGCATATATGTTCAATAAATGTTTCTGCTCTTTATTTGCAAAATAACAGAGTTGTGTGATTTGTTTTCAGAGGAAGACTATACACTTTCCAATTTTCTAGTACCCAGGAGAGATGAGTCACACTTAGCCAGAGATAGATATCTTAAATATCAGCTGGTTTTGATAAAGTGAATCCAATCTGTTTGTGATAATCTTTGGTCTTTTAATATATCACAGAAACTCAAACAGAAACAGAATAATTTATTTAAATTTGAAAAGAGCAAGGACCTGAAGAACTGTTGGCTGACCTGAGCGAAATTAAAGGGAGAAGGTTGGAGGTTGGTAGAAGCATTGGCTGACAACAAACCCAAAACTTACAAGTGCAGCAGATGTAAGTCCTTCAACAAAATTTTGTGAAAAGCAAGTCCTATTTCCATTCTTTGAGGTAAGAAAATTGGTTAATAGCAGCAACATAATAAACTTTTATAAGTTTGGTATTACAATTAAAACATTAGCACTCTAGAGCACTAATAAAATTCATGCTAAATGGATAATGAAGGGGCCAGCTGAGAGCTATTGCCAATGGGTATTTGCCTTGAAATAGAGGTCCTGGAAGGATTAGGACCAGCCTGATACTAAGCATTTTCAACAGTGAAGGTGTCAGTGATAAACATTGCCCAAAACATGACTGTTAATGGTGCAAGGACTTGTGGAAGAGCAGCGTGAGACCCATCACATAGAAGGATCTGTATTACATGGTAAGCCAGACTCCACTGAAATGGAAATGGAGCTTTTAAACACAGAGAAATGTGAAAATCTCCACCGAAGAGTAGTAGGTACCTGTAGAAGTGGGGATGGTATACTTGTAAGGAATGACTTGAAAATTATCTAAGAGTCCAAGGGGGAAACCAGTCCAGTTCCTGATAGAGGATGTGCCAGAGGGTTGAATGCAGTTCCTGGATGAATGCGCAAGGGACTAATGAGTAGGAGGAGGGAGCTAATGCTTTTTTTGGAGACTGCCACAGTTAGAGCATTAGTAGGATTTCCTCCATACAATTCTGATGTGCACATTTAACAAATGCTTCGGGGGGGAAAAGATTGGGAAGAAACTTTGTGATTTGAATGAGATAAAGAAAAAAGCTGGACTGCAAATTCACCATGGCAGACATAAGCTAAGAGATAACATAAACAATTGCTGAATGCAGAGCACCAAATTGTTGCTTGTATTGTTTGATTTATAGAACTTGACAAAAATTCCCTGTGAAAAGCAGCAAGGTAGTTCTTAGCTTTGCAAATACATTTTCTACAATATAAAACAGTCAGTCTATATTCCCCAGACTAAGAATGGAGAAAGGCTAACACTTTCTGTTGTTTATTTTTAACTGCAGCATTATTAAACTGAACTGAAACAGCTACACTACTGATGTTAGGAATGCAGAATTCAGCACTTGTTGAAATCAACACAAATATTCCTACTTCTCACCTGTCTCTAATTATTAGTGTGGTGCAGAATTAACATATAACAATGGGTGAGGTCCAGGTCCATAAGTAAAGCTTCTAGATGCTGTTATAATGCACATAACAGCTAGTAATAATAATGATCCCTGGAGTATTTGGAAAATTAACTGTGATTTGCCTGCCTCCAATATTTTAAATTCCTGTTTAAATTCATCTAGGGGTAATGGGATAGTTATGAAATCAAGTTTGTTCTTATTCTTGTACCTAGTGAACAGTTTCCAGAGTAAATAAGCACATAGCATCACATAATTCAGTGTAATTGGGCAGATTTTGTTTTAATGGATTTCTAAGCCAAAAAAAAGGACCCACTGAGAACTACTTCTCCAATTATTTTGTTTTATTATTTTTTTAACTAACACGTGTAGAATCTCTCCTCAAGAGTGCACCCTTTCAACAGAGACAGTGATCTAGTCCTTGTATTCCAGACACCCAAGTCTAAAAATTATTAACTGTAGAAGTTGCTTTTTGTAGTGCTTTTTATAAAGCCTTTCTTTAAGAGGTATACACTACTCTGTTTCTAAGTGAAGCAAAAAAAAAAAAAAAATTTATATTTCTTTACTGAAGAGACTATTTTCTGAATTTACCCTTTCTTAAATTCTATATAGCACATCTCTATCTTTTATCTGTGTGTTTATCTAGATGCATTTAACTGGATGGCCCAAACAGTGATTGTGTAATAAGCTATATAATTGATTTAGGATATGGACTTAATAACAGGCAGGTGGTTGAGGTAACCTATTATTACTGCAGAATTAGATTTCAGTAATGCATTCTCTGTCCTGTTTTATCTAAGAGATCAATGGCTTAAGTAGCTGGTTGATGAACTGTTGTCACAGATGTTTTACATGTATCTAGTGGAACTGGGCTCAGATAATACTTAGGGTATGTCCAATGACAAATTTGGTGTAAATAACAAACCAAAGCATTATGCCTTAGCATTTTGCAAAGTAATTACCCAAACTGAATAATTCAAAATAAGTCATCACTAAATTAAAAATGTGGATGATAAGCAGCCTGTGTAAAATTGCTTGGATTCAGTATTGAATTACCAAATTGTGGTTGGTGATTTCTTTGAGAAATATGGCTGCAATTGCCAAAGTGTTCCTTAGTCTATAGTGGGCCTGATTCTATAATCATGTGCATAAGGCTACTTGAAGCAGGGAGAGTTCTCAAACTGAACTCCTTAAGGGCCTATCCCCTGCAACAGTAGAAACTACAGTGATTTTTTTTTTTCCTGCTTTCATTCTGCTCTCTGCTTCAGCTCTCTCTATTGCTTTCAAAACCTCTGCCCTCTATGTTGCCTGACATCCCAACTTCATATATCTGTGTCCACCCACATAGGATTTTGTGTTCAGAAGACTGCTGAATATCAGATTATCTATAAAACTCAAAGTAGAAGATTCATTCCATACTCTTCTTCTTCAAAAGGAAAAAAAAACAGTAAATCTGGACCTATAGCAAAATAAGATGCAAAATATTTTCATGTGTATGATACCACTTACTTTCCAATAGCATATACTAATGAAATAAGAATGTAAGTCTTTATCTCTGTCTATTCCACTACAGATGAGCTGATCTGATTATGCAGACACATGTGCTTACCTCCTTCAATTTTCCAGGAAACCATATTAAAAGTGCTGGAAGCTAGAAGCACTCCAGCTAGAAACTAAAGCGTTGAAATGATGTGATCTGTAAAAGAACTTACACCTTAAGAAAGATTTAATGTTTTCTTTTCAGACCTAAGTGCAGCATATTCCCATCAGAGTGATTTGTACTAGAAGTTAATAATTAATGGAGTAATACAAAATTTGAAATAGTAGATAGGAGGCTATAATAATACTACAGATGGCATTAGTGTCTGGTATTGCCTCACAAAGGGTGAGAAATATCCAATTTTGAATACAGATTGTTCTCCAAGTAAAAGACCGCAGTTTAGAGGATCCTTTTGCCACTTTTTTCACAAATCAGCTAGAAGAGCTCTGGTAAGTAGATGCCTGATATACAGCATCATTTTCCCACATCCAGCCTGCCACATATGGTATTATATCGCCTGCACCATCAGACATCTCATTAGCGGTCGGGTCGGACCATTTCCATGGTAACGGGGAAAAAAACCCCATTGCTCCAGCAGTGCTGCCCAGCAGCGTTGGGTAACACATCTTGTTTGGTTCAGCATGAGCGCTGTGGTGGCCAGCACAAAACCCTCATCACCACTCATGGATCCTGCTTCTCCTTCCACAGCTGGTAGCAGCAGCAGGTGTTCCTGTGACCGAAGGAAAAGCTTCTGATGATAACCCTTTTAAGGAGCACAGATGTCATCTCAAATTTTTATGGGCAAGTCTATATGATAAACCACAACTTCAATCTGTTTGCGCTGTTGCTCTGTGCATCTGTTACAGAGCTTGCACCTCTCCAGCTCCAGCCTGCTGAGATGCGCTTAGGAGTCCGCTGTGACTGGCAGGATGAGACCCGTCTACAGCATGCTGTCTCTTGGCAGTGCTATGCTGGACCAGAGACCATCCTCTTGAGCTAAACTCTCTTCAGTCCTTGGGCAGTGTTTCCTCTTCACCTCTTACTAATAATGGTGATTGAGGACTGTGGCCAAAATCTATTATTTTTGCTTTGCTGAGAAGGTTTTAACCTCCTCCACAGCTTTCCAGATCAAGTAGAAGTATTTTCCTCTTCTACATCCAATGATCTGGGTTGCTCTGCAGAAAATTTATTTTCATACTTTGGACCCACTAGCCTACTATTTCCAAACTGTACAAGAATTTACTTCAGCAACCCCACTGCATAGGACTGGTATGTGGCTAATGCTGGAATAGTGTTTATGTTTATTGTAACTTACCAAAACCATAAGTAGTTTTTAAAATTACAGGTTTTAAACTGCATACATTCGATAAAAAATTGCAAGCAATTGAGAAGTTTTACTAAAAATAACCCTTCCCTTGTTTACAACTGAAACCCAGCCATTGTTTACCAATAGGCTACTGTTTTAATTATGTGCTGTCTTTAATAGTTTAACTGCAAGTCTGCAATTAAATAATTAGATCTGAAAATCTTCACCCCTTCCTCCAAACAAATTTTAAGAAAAAGTATGGAATTCCAACTTCTGAAGAGATTTCTGCATGAAAATATCTGTTGGTATGGATGTACTTTGTATTGGGACTTTAACTGAAATTCAGCAACATTGATAAGTCACTTTTGTATTACAGATAGTGCAATTTTGCCTTTAAATATCTGCTGCTTATTTCCACCTTGCCTTCTGCAGATGTGCACGCACACATGCATATGTATATAAATTAGTAATAGTTATAAATGCAGAACATTATTACCCTACACATCTAGCTATAATATCTATATATAATATGTTGTTTCCATACAGACACACATTTAGTTCAAGTGCAGAAGAGTTTAGGCATGTGTCTGTTGGTTTACCTATTTTCTATGACCCACCAGGGCATGGTAGGAGCTCCTCTGTTACTCTAGCTATGGTATCTGCAGGTCCCATAAATGTGACATGTTTTGGACTTCTTTGGATCTTGGGAGCTATAAGCCCCAACAACTTGTCGAAACTCATAATTCAGTTGTAAACCTAAAAGCCAGAATTTGAAAATCTTTATCTATTATCCTAGAAACAGAGATGCAGAAGACTTTAACTTCATTTTTTCCTATTATCTAAACTGAATCTTCCTTTCTACAGTTTATTCCCATTACTACTGCTCCTGTACTGTAAGGTTATCTCTTCACAGAAGATTGTATGCCTATGGATATTATCATTGGTTTGGGGTTTTTTGTTTGTTTTGTTGTCCTGTCCTGTTCCCCCCCCCCCCCCCCCCCCCCAAAGACAATGTCCGTTACCCCAGCGGGGGGCGCGCGTAAACCC
>NW_010973443.1:2318080-2329234 GCF_000737465.1 Haliaeetus leucocephalus | reverse complement strand
TTTGTCCCCTCTCGCCCCCCCCCCCCCCCCCCCCGCATATAAACAACTGCAGGTTATTCAGTTTTTCCTCATAAGTCAGACTTTCTAATTTCTGGGGCATTCCCACTCCCTTCTACTGGGCACTGCCCTGTAGCTCTGCACTGTTTCTAAGCAGGGGTACCTGTAGCAGTGCCAGTGAGCTAAAATGGTGCTGAATAACATTCCTCTCTTGTGAGATTTTTCTTTCAATTCCTTACACTTTTTCTTGCTTTGTGACATTTTCAGATTAATTAACATACTTTCTTCTCCATCTCATATGATGAATAATGTGTAGTACTAAACCTAGGATGGATGGTATCTTTATTTTGTATATGCCCTATCCCTTGTGATAGTGATCAATGCTACTCTAAATCCAGACTTCCACCTGGATTTGTCTTCTATAAAACAACTGGAAAGTTTCCCCTGCTCTCATAAGAGAATACCATGGTATGATGTCAGAAACTTCTGCTTTTTTCATTATAATGAACAGTCACTAGATACAATAAAATAAGATAAAATTCACTGGTTTTAATACTTTTAACAGGATTAATATTTGTGCCATCTGTGATGTCAATTTTCTGACACTGTTGGCTCATTAAAAAAAATATAGATATAATCATTATGCTTCAGTGTGCTCGCAGAAAGCCTACATATTTTGGAAGTCCATGACAGAATGGATACAATCAAAGAGTACATCTTGTAAGAAACTGAATTTAAAGTGTCATTACAGTGCACACTGAAGAAAGTCACTGCATTCATTTGTGCCTCCAGCTGTGTCAACATTACTCTGTCCTGTTTTTCTTCAGATAAGGGATCTGAAATAAAGCTGTAAAAGGTGACCTGAAAAGAGATTTATTTTAATCTCATTTGCTTAAGCCTTCCTCTTGTCCACCTCACCATGATGTTTTTTCCCCTGCATCTCTCCGACTCTGCCCTAAGCTGCCAGATGCCTGCCTGCAATGCTCTTCTTACAAGTCATACAAACTCTTTAAAAATCAATGAGACCCAGCTGAGTGGAAACTCTATCACACCCTACGCTAAACAACTGATTTCTGGCAATGCCCACGGGACAGCAGAACATGCTGAAGAGTTGGCAGGCTATTGACGGCTTCCTGAGCTGAAGTTCCCTCTGTGCCTGCTCATGTGCTCCCCTTGCGACTCGTGTCTGCCAGGAAACCCCAAGACTTGTTTTGGCCCTCTGGGTGGGGAGGGAGGAGTGCTAGGAGATGCAGTTTCTCTTTGTGGCAGTCACAGAAATTTCATGTGTAATTAGTGTCACCAACTGGTACTAACTGGGAGCAGTGGGAAAGGATGGTTAGGAGCTCCATATCTGTTGCATACACTTTCAGTTGAGGGTCTGCTGGCATCTTAATTATAGGGAATCCTAGAGCATTTTTAGGTTTAATAGTGCAAGTTTTAGCTTAATTAGGTTTAATTTTTCTCAGCTTTTTGTAAGGTGGGGAAATCTATGAAAGCTTCCCACAGTATTGATGATTTGGACCATTTCCCCATTAATTTAAAAGCATATCTCAGAACTGATTACTTGCAAAGTCCTGGCCCTACTGAATGGAATAGCAAAAGTCCCATTCATCCCAGGCAGGATTTTACCCTTAAGTGAAGGGAAGAGAACTCAATACTTCTCAGGTTTAGGCACCAATAGATCTTTTTTTATTCAGTCTTCAGTTAATATTTGTCATGTCAAAGAGCCTGAATGTGACTATGCATTGAAGCTTATATATTAAAAAATATTATCAGTGTTGGAAAATCCATCAATAATTATTGCTTTTCATGAAGCATCTTGACATTTGTTGTACATTAGGAAGTAGCAAAACAGAAGAATCTACAGGTTTCTATGATGTGGGTTGTTAGCATAATGCCCTATAATATGCAACAAGCCAGTGTTATAAGACTGCTATGATAAACTGTGCCAGTGAAAAATATATCCTGGAGTTATGCATAGCGAAATGATATACCATTTTAATTATATGTCATCATTTTAAGACAGGGATTTTTTCTCTTGCATTTACAGAGTATACCAATCGCAGGCTAGTTGAAGTTGAAAGGTACCTCCGGTGATCATCTAGTACACCTGACCCTGCTCAGAGCATGGTCAGCTAGAGCAGATGGCTGAGGACCATATCCAACTGGGTTTTTACTATCTCCAAGGATGTAGACTCCACAGCGTTTCTGGGCAATCATTACAGTAAAAGAAAAGAATAATAATTTTTATGTTTTAATGGAATTTCCTGTATTTCTGTTTGTGGCCATTGTCTCTTGTCCTGACACTGAACACCCCTGAGAAGAGCCTGGCTCCATCTTCTTTACTCCCCCTTCAGGTATTGATACATGTGGATGAGATCCCCCTGAGCCTTCTCCTTAACATCCAGGTTGAACAATTTCAGTTCCTTCAGCCTGTCTGGATATGAGGGATGCCTTTGCTCTTTAATCATTTTTCTAGCCCTTTGCCTAACTCTTTCCAGTACCTTCATGTCTCCCTTATACTGGGGAGCCTGGAGCTGGACACAGAACTCCAAACGGAGTACTAAGGTGAGATTAGCATGTCATGCCTAGTAGACATCTACTTAACTTTCAGATGTAACAATACGTGTACTGTAGTGCTGGTGGTCTCAACACGTACGATCCAACCCAGGGTCAAGGCAGGCTTGCCAACAAACTGCAAACAGCCAAAATACAGTTTCTTGTAATAATAAAAAAAAAAACCCTAGATGACAGCTAAGATAGGTGCTGTTCATATGAATCAAATAGGGTTGCCTTTGTGATAGGAAATAATCGGATCGCAGTCTGTGAGATAAAATGCAACTTGCACTCCAGAAAACCAAAATGAGAGAATGTATAGGAGTGACATTGCAGACTCAGTTGGCAGGGACTTGTCATTTCCATCCTTTTGCATCTGCTTGGATTTAGTTAGTTGTTCTTAGCCATTTCACATAGATTAATATCTCCCAGGATGGCAATTCAACCACTTGCCTCGCCAGCTTTCTCTAGTTCCTTTTTATTTGTTTGTTTTGGTGTAAATTCTCTACTGACTGTTTTCTTTGAATTATTCCTCTTCATCTTCTCTGCATCATTTTTGTACTTTATTAATATACAATAATAAATGTCACCTTCATTCCTGACTTGGTATCCTTCTTCTTCGCCTCTTTCGAACTCTTAGATGGCAACCTTGCTTTCCTTTTACAATTTTTTTTTCCAACTTCTGCCTTCATTATTTGCATCTTTAAGCAAATTCCCCAAAGCCCTATAGATTCTTGTCGGAGACTTTCTCTACTGCGCTGTTGGATTTGCATCTCTCATCCAGGACACTGTGTAATGTTGCTGCTTGAAGGCAACACATTGGAAAAAAGTTCTTTTGTGAACAAGTTGCTGCCAGGCTCCACTACACCAAGTGGAAAAAACCACCATCAGCCTGGTTAAGCAGGATGCAGTGGTTAAAATGCCAGCCCTCATCTAAACACAGTTTGCACTATTAACCAGCAGTAAGCCTGCAGTCACTCACACATGAGGTGATGGTGACTTAGAAAATCTGTTGGAAGCACATTTCCTTTTCCTCTCCACTCTCTGATGGACTAGAGGTAGCATGTGGGAGATTTTGCTTTTGCCTGGAAATTATTACTGCCATTGGAGGAGTATCAAAACAGAGTATTTGTTTTGTATACCCCCATGCTGCCTTAAACTGCCAATGGGGTGGGTTTCAGTGAGGTTACCAGACTGCACCTGGTACAGACAGTTTTCCCCTCCTAGAAAACTGCAATTTCCCTCTTTTCCAAAGAACTGCATTCTCTGGCATAGTGCCAGTCAGATTGGGCTGGCGCTTAGGAGCAGTAACATCTTAATCCAGCATGGCTAAATCCTTGATGGTTCATTTCTCATAGCTCTGAGGAAAATCAAATAGGAAAGTTTTCACACAAGATAGTTTCCTTCATATCAGAATATGACTTTGAAGATGGTATTGACTTCTCACTTTCTATGTAATAGGCTTTGCTGCACTTTACTAATGTTATCTCCAGCTGTTAGACTATATTCTTCCCGGAGCCTGGGGGAGAGCACAGGGATTTTGAAATCAGTCCTTGTTCACAAATAATTGTGTTTAAAGCTATATGATGCTCCTTAGAGAAGATAACAGCATGACTCTTGCCTCTCCAGTCTCCAACAACTGAAACAAGAGAACAGTAGTTGCATTTTCTGTCAGGAAAAAATATATTTGTGTGTGTTAGAGTACTGGTTAGATTTTGAGAGCTTGTATATTGGGGGGGCAGGGAGAAGGCAGAAGGGATGGGGGGTGAATACTTCCTCTAAAACTGTGGAAACTTTGGACCTTGGTTTAACACAGTCTCCAGAAAGCAGGTGCCACCTTGCAGGATAAGTAAAGCGAGCATTTAATTAAGCAACCACCTAAGCAACTGCTTGCTTCAGAACATTGCTGGTAAACTGCAGAGCCATTTGTACCAATTTAGAGTGACCCTGACCAAACTGTGGGACTAAAAATTGTTTTCGGTTTTCCTTTGTTGTTGCTCTGGCCTACCAATGTTCTCAATGAGAGAAAACCCCAAACAACAACATTTCATGGGGTCTACTGTCTGAAGACCAGGAGGCAAAAGTTAATTTCTACATTTTCACTTGTTTGAGAGAATTGTAAACTTTGGGCGGCAGGGGAAAGATTGGGGGGGAGGGGGGAGAAGCCTTTTTTTTCCTCTAAATATTTTTCCTGTTAAAAAGAACTGTTGAGTAGACATAAAGATTACATCAGATTCTGTTACAGAGAGAAAAACATGGAATCCTGTACTCATTTTCTTCTCAAACCATCAGTTTAAATAATTTGCTTTCTTTAGAATAGAAGTGAAAAGAGTATTCATTCTCCTGTCTATGAAACTGTTGTCTCTTGCCAATTAGGAATCCAAAAATAGATTGTCTTCAAAGGCATGCATTCTGCGTAATTGCTTACTTCCACAATGGCAAGGAAACCTATAATACCAATATTGCAGCTTGTCAGAGGTGGTAAGTATCTTAAGGGTTTGGAAACTTTATTGAAATTTGAAGCAAAAGCTCAAATGAATCTGTGTGAATTTGAGTGATGTCTGTAATCTGTTTTTATAACATTAAAATGTTATTGCAAGACAGCCACATAACCAATGAAAAACATTCTGTTGCAAACAAATATTATTAACACTTGGATACAGTGATTTATTAACTAATCATAACAAAATTATCAAATCAGTGTAAGGAATTCCATAGCTCTAGATCTTTACTGAATTATCATTGTATTTAAATCAAGCTGCTGAGAAATAAATTGTCCATTTTAAGCCTCTTACAAATTTCAGCTACAGTGCCTAGTGGAGGTTTGACACGTCATGTGCCATTTTGTGTACATACACAGAACACAGGTCTGGATCAGCTGAGTGGACCCCAGGGTGCTACAGTTTGGGACACTCGACTTCCAGCTTTTGGCAGATGCTTGGCAGAATATGCAGTGTCTAAATCAGCACTTGTGCTTCTGTGCATGGGAAGATTAGCCTTGTAGGAATGTGCCAGTACACTGACCAGAGAGCTTTGCAAGGCTAATTATACCAAATACTGTGTACATCTGAAATCTCAGTCACCGTTAGCATCCACATGCCCTTTTCTGATCTGCTGGGAAGCATGTCCTCTGCTTTAGAGTTGTAATGCCTGAATCTCCTGTGGTCCTGGGCTCTTCTGCACTGTATTAAAGAAATATTTCAAGTTCAGGATGTCTGAATGTTGAGGATGGAAAGCTGAGCTGCTGCTTTTCCACAGTTTCTGCATCATTCATTGGCGGGGAGGCAGGGAGCTTGTTCATCCACACCTAAGTCCTGCTGCCTCATATTAATATAAGCTAAAATGATGTCAGGGCCTGGTATCACAGTGGGACCTATCGAATCTGCAAAGTATCAGACTAAGATGTACTTCATGCTATTCATTTGGCTTGTGCAGCCTAGATCAGGGCATTTGAACAGATCATAATCTTGTTAGTGATAACCACAACATAAACATACTTTTCAAATGGGTAATGCAGCAAAATAAATAGGCAGAGTGCTGCTAATAATAAATGTTAATCTGTGTGTTACAGATGCAGAATATCTTGTATACATTAGCAACATTAGTCTTTACAACAAAAAATGTAAATTTAATAGTGCAAATTCGTCCGGAAGACCTGCATTACAAACACTTCCTGGCTTTTACAGCATGTATTTGCCAGTAGGATGCAAAAAAAGTGATCCATAATTTTCACTTAAATGAAAAAACATTTAATTTTCATTTTGGTGCCTTGATCTTGTTTTAGTGCCTGCTTACACATTTTCTAACTTTTGAAAATAAAATAACTCATAATTATTAATGCGAGCTGCTAGTTGTCTTGCTGCCCCAAGAAAGGTAGACAATGCCAGTGCTTTTCAGCTCTTGAAAACATTTACATTTTCACCAGGTTAAACATTGTTATCAGTGTATCTAATCCAGATCTGTTACATGGAGCACAGGCTCCATCTCATCTCATGGCCACCCTGTCCCCATGAAGTGCTTTGCAAACCTGAACGCTGATCTTTACAAGCACCTCATACTGCAATGATCACATACAATTCGGCTTCAGCCTCGCAGGTGCCCAAGCTTGTCCCCAGTCAGGCACTGAACCAGTCATTTGTGCTGCACACATGAAGAGAGGCCAGGTAGGCTTTGCCAAGCATCCTTCAGGAGCAGGGGGAGGCACAGACAGGCTGGGAAGGTGTGAGGGAGGGACCTGCAACAGCTTCCTCAGCAGACCTCCACACAAGGGCTAAATGGCCAAAATATCTACTCTCTGCTAGGTAACCCCAGCTGTGACTATATGCCAAGCCTCCTTGGAGGCTTGCCTTTAGGTACCAATTCAAGAAAACACTGCTTTTCCAGTGCAATAATTTGTATATGTTTATCATTAGGAGCAAGACTGCCCATAGCCTTAATCCAGTTTATGAAGAGGTTCATAAAATAACCCTTTTGCAATCCATTTGCACAGTCCTGGAAGAAGGGCTCTCCAGGGGAGCCCAGAGATGTGCTGCGAGGTGTGCCCTTGGATCCATCCTCCTCGAGGCCAGGGGAGGGGACGAGACAGGCAGCAGGTAGGCAGGGTTAGTTTTTTGCTGTCTGTGCTAGGGAAGAGGGCCCACTGCAACTTTTTAAGGGCTTCTTCAGATGTTTGTTCTGCATAACAAGGGAGTGCTGGAGAAGTGATGTTTCAGATATGAATGCAGAATTTAAGCCTTTGCTTGAGGATGGGATGAACAGCGTTTTATTTAAGGTTCTACCAAAAGGCACAGTCTGCCCCTAAGTAGTTGTATATATGACCTAAAATATTTGTTTTTCCTTCATCCAAACCCTGAGTGATTTTCCTCTTGAACCTCATTCTTTGTTCTTTTCAGAAATGCAATAAATACACCAACTTAATGCATTAAATATGAAAAGACTTACTGAAAGGGCCCAACTTATAAATGATTCAAAAGGCCATATGCTGGAAAGCATCTATTTGAAAACATTTATTATTAATTTCACAGTTTAGATGAGGTTTCTATAGGGCAGTCATTTATTAAATATTGACTTCTGTTAAGTCCACCAAATATGTTTGTCTATCTGCATGACATCACGTATAACCAAATAGCAGCAGAATACCAAAATGTCCCCATCACTGATGTAGGTAATGAATAGAAAGTGCTTATTTTGCTAAGGTACCAAACAAAATCAAAGCATTTAGTTGAGACAGTAAACATTGTGTCAGTAAAGCACAGAGTGATTTCAGAGTTGGAACAAGTAGCATTAAATCAAATACAGGAAAAAAATTTTTGGCAAAATGTTATAAATATTAATTGAACTAAAATAAGTATGTTAATTAAGGATGTGTCACCTTCAAAAGAAGAAAATTACTTTGCAGACAAAGATTTCATAATCTGAACCAAAACTACTACTGACTTATGGAAGTAATAACATCCTTCTGAAAGGTGTACTTGAAAGCACTGCGCCAAACGCTGGTGAGTTAGCTCATTCCTACCGGCCAGCTCTTTCTAGACTGAACAGATGGTAATTTACTCACACTGTTCACACAGGTATCATTCTGTGATAGAGCCCAAACAAATGACAGTGAAGAATTAACATGATGATGACTTTTTTTCACCCCTTTGGATCATTTCATGTTAGCCAGTTGGGTGCTGAATTAAAAAAAATGAACGAGTGAGGTCAGACTGTATGGAGGTGCATGTAGACTGACAGGGGCTCTCCAACAACATACAAAATTACTGTTGATTTCCCAAACTCAAAAAAGGAGAGTTAATTGTCATTGTGGTGTTATTGCAACAAAGCATTATAATTAATGTTAACTACATTAGCACCAAGATGAAAGAAAAATATATGGCTGTACAAACTCGTGAATTAATTAGAAATTACTGTTGCTGGATCTACTTGAGGTGATCTGAATCCTTGTTATAACTTCCCCACCTCCCCAGTCATGCTGGTCATTCACTGCAATCACTGTGTCTATGAGCCAGAAAGGAAAGGGCATATCCATAAAGGAAGCTAATTTCAAGAAAGTGTTTTCGTTCAATCAGTTCCACATCTCCCAGGATGGACATTTTGGGACTCTGGATTTTTTTTTGCAGTTCCTATGGTCAAACTGTTCAATAGCCAAGCAGTCTTCCCACAGGATTAAGAAATACCCAAAGTTGTTCACAGTTCATTAAGCCTGAATTATATTCACTGTTAGCAGTTCTAAGCAAGGCTAAGTAAGCCTATCCTTACAACCAGAAATTATCCACACGGAGGTATTTTCCTAAAGCATCAACAGCACATTCAAAGTAAATGTTCTCTAATGCTGGCTGTAAATAGTGTTTCAGCATCAGTGATGCTGGAGATCTCTGGTAAAATTTAAAATAGCAAAGCCAGATCAGAACTTCACTGTGATTCCATGACAAGAGAAGGCTGATCTGAAAGTTGGTGAGAGCCCTGACTCATCCTGTCACTTGCAGTCCTTTGGTGGTAAACAGGGCCAGAAGGAGGTCTGCTTGCAAGGGATTAAGGGATCTGGTAGGGAGGGAAATTCTTTGCAGTAGTAGTGTCATGCAAGAAAGGGAGCCAACTGAGAGACACAGAGTAACACATCAAAAATATTAGTCTAGGTCTGATTAGGTCTAATACAAAAATTACTTGTGAAATCGGTGTCCAAACTATTTTAAAACTTTCTACTCCACAGTCATCCTGCAGTTCTGTGCACTACTGTGCTTCCTGATATTGCTTAAATTTTAATTTAACCCCTCCTTTAGCATCTGTACTGACCATGTCTTTAATTTTTAAAGTGCTTTCTCCGTTCATTGTGCTGGGAGAATATAAGTGTGATTAGATGTGGTGTCCTGAACACTGCACTGGACTAATCAGATAGTCAAGCCTAAAATAAAAAGTAAGTTATATACAGTAAGAAAATATACTTAATAATGTCTGTTTAGCTTTTCTATTTAGTTAGCAGTAAAGCTTGGTTATGAGGGCGAAAAATCAAATGCCTAAATACTCATGCTGAAATAACAGACTCCACTCTGATGTCATTTGCATTCACAGGAATTAAAGATGCTTTACCCTGCTATCCTATATTACAAGTCCAGATAATTCTAGAGAAACCTTTATGGATTTACAATAGCCTAAATGAAATTGAGACCCTAACAGCTTACATTTCCACTCAGCTCTCATTGTCCACATGCATATTTCATGACCACCACTACTAGCTCATCGGCTACTTTGCCATTTGCAATGAGCTACTGCACTGTATATTTCTAACGTAAAACGCTTTTCAGTCTTCTGTTGAAAACTGATTAAAGAGAAGGCTAGTGGCTCTATGAACAAGTGACAAAAGAAGATCTGTGTGCTTAGCTTGAAGATATTCCTCTGATGAGAGGATATACTTTTAATGTGTGACTGCCATGTGAACAGCAGCAGCACATCTTTAGATGGTTGTCTATGTCAGTAAAGGCACACCTTCAGTTTTCAATACCTCACGTCCTCCCATTTTCTGGGGGAGAGTAATGTTTACAGTGTAATGAGGGCCTAATCCAACAAAATGAGAGGCATCAAGAGATGTCGCTTTGTATTAAGTGACAAATCTATTGCTTATGACCAAACAGCTTCCAGTATTAGGGGAGTGCTGGATTGAACATCCCCACCCCATTAAAAGATCTAGCACATACCTTCACATTGGGCTTTTCAGTACTGAACGTGTGCTATTATAACTGACAGAGCACTGAGGGGACTGTAAAATCAGTCCAGCTGAGATGATAATATATCCTTTCCCTATTCACAGCTCCTTTTTTAGATTCAGCTAAAACTAACTTTTGATGCTTGTGTGTAATGCAGGATGAAGTGGTGATCGAGGGACTTGGAAGCTGGAGAAAAGACAGAAGCTTGGTTTAAGAAGCTTAAATCCCATGGGTAGATGCTGTTATTCATGGTTAGGATTTGCTAATTGAGAAGTCAGCAGATCTCCTAAAGAAACTGTCCAGCTGTGAAATCCACCATTAGAAGAGTGTTGAAAGAAAGGCATCTTCAAGAGCCTCTAGCTGAGGTGGCATTCACCTGGCTCAGCCACCCAGAGAAGATGCCAGCAATGAGAGCAACTTCTTTCTTTAAAATGCTTCCAGTGTTGTACTTCCCTCATTTTCATGGCTTAGTGATCAAATTAAGTCCTTGGTATTATTGCAACTCTTTGAAGGACAATGCATTTTCACTGACTTAGTTTTTGCAAAATATTTACTAGGTTTTGCAGACAATTACATTTTTAAATGATCCTTAGTTTTTGCGAGCAAGATCTCAGTCAAATCTGAAAGAAGTCTATCCCTTCCCTCCTATTGTCTCTACAGGAAAGATTTCTGAGAGAATACCAAATAAGCAAGTTGGAGAGGGTGACCCATGGATGTGTTTCAGAATTTACCCCATTTAGAACAAGAAAACAGAGATGAGATTGTGGCTCCACAGAGTTGCAAAAGCTGTGATTGGCAAAGAACTGCCTGAGGTAGGCTAACAAAAATAAACCACGAAGTGGGATGTGAGAGGAAGAGCAGATGCAGGATTGTCCTGGTTTCAGCTGGGATAGAGTTAATT
>NW_010973443.1:2290567-2318070 GCF_000737465.1 Haliaeetus leucocephalus | reverse complement strand
CAGGTTTGTTTTTTTTCTCCTCTCCTCCGTCTTCCCCCCATCCCACCGGAGGGGGGCGGGAGGAGTGAGCGAGCGGCCGCGTGGTCCAGTGAGCGAGCGGCCGCGTGGTCCTTTGTTACCGGCTGGGCTGAAACCACGACACTCCCCCATCCCACTGGGTGGGGGGCAGTGAGTGAGTGGCTGCATGGTGCTTAGTTGCTGGCTGGGGTTAAACCATGACAAGGATATATGCTTACCTAGAAACAAGAAGAAAATGCACTAGCTTTCAGTTCTCCCCAACATGTTAAGAAAGCAAGATGCTGAGATTATTTTCCATGATCACTTCTTCTAGTAAGGTGATGAGGTTGAGGGGCAGGGTAACCTTATGTCCTTTGCTGTGGTAACTTATTGACCTTTACAATAATTGTAGTTGACTTTGCGCTGTGAGATGGTGGAAATGTATTCATACATAAATGAATGGCTGTCTCCTGACCATGGAAGTGTTTGTGTGTTTTTTGAGGGGAAAGTTTCTTCAGGTTTCCTCTGGGCTTTGCTTTTCCTAAACTGATGCTGGAAAGCTCATCCCACTGCCTTGGTGGAAGAGAAATCAAAGGGAATCATTACAGTTGTGATGAGCGTATGAAGAACTTTGCAAAAGCAAGGCAAGTCTGTGGAAAAGGAAGGGAGCTACCATAGACCAGACAAAGGTAAGCACACTGCATCTCTGAAGGCCTCTGCAGACACTCAGATGCAGTTGAAGGGGGATGTATCATTTGGGCTGAGAGCACACCTTTGCTCCTTCTGCCTGCATGGAGGAATTGTCCAGCTGCCTTATGGGAGTCGCAAGGGGACTAAAGGACTCCTGGCAACTTGGCCAAGCCAGATGTTTGAAGCGTGTGTGGTTAACTTAAAGGTAATGTATCCATTACAGTGTTTTTCCATTTGACAGTTTGCAAGAGTCTTAAAAGCTTAACTAGTAAGGAGGAAAAAAGGGTCTCAGTCACAAAGTAAGATTTAGATGGGGTTTGGGAGAATTCTGGATTCAAAACTTGGTTTTGTCATAGACTTCTTTGTAACCTGTGTGTGGCTTTTGTAATGTGCCATTTCAGTTTCCCAAAGGTTGCTCCACAGGAGTATTAAATAATGTTAAACCTTTTAAAAAGTATCAGATATGCTTGGCCCTTTAAGATTATTAAATGAATACGTATACTGGCATTTGTGAAACATTTATACATAAGGAATGGGTTGGTTTCAGTATTTTTCCCATATTAACATTTGATCAATCCAAACAGTTACTTTACATTATTTTCCCTTGGTTTAAGAGGTTTTGGGCTTCCTGTTAAGTCAATATTCCCATATTGCAAGTGGAGTACTCCACTGGAGTGTGAAATGACAGCAATCAGGGAACAGTTGTTTCCTAATGTTTAGATTTTAAAGTGGAAGCTCAGCTGATGTCAGTAAATCTGTCACAAAAGGATAAAACATCTGATTCAGTGTACATCTCACTCCTGAGTAACTCTCATCTACCACCTCTCTCCTCTACCAAGAAACTTTGTGGAAAGTAAGTTATGGAAAGGGAAGATGATTATAATTTTTATAAGATTATATGCAATTATGCTTGAAATCTTGCCTTCTCTTTTTTGCTTGCTGTATGCACTCCACTGTGAAATAAAATAAAATATGGTGTGCCTATGTTTCTACAAAAGGATTCCTTTCAAAACTGTCTAAAGCCAGTTAGCTATGTCTCTTTGCCTGCAGCAAGAATATCAACACATGCTGTAAATCTTCCTGGTTCTCTCATTTCCTTTGGCTGTTTAAATTGCTTTGAGGCAGTGAGTAGCAAACAGAAAATATGTGACTGCGTTCTGTATGCTTCTGTAATTATGATGCTTTTCTAAATGAAAAAGATTATACTTTTCCACTTTCTTTGTCCCTTTCTCAACAATTGCTCATTATGTGAGAGACAACTTTCTGCCAGTTAAAGCAGTCACACATTCTTTCACCTGAAAACGCTTCTGTTAGTAAAAACTGATGCAGCAACCCTGCCTGCCCAGCCTGCAGCTCCTCCTGTGAATGCCCAGGCAGGGTTGCTGTGTCCAGCCACTGTGGTGCTCCCTTCCAACAGCTGGCTCTTCCTTGCTTCCTCCCTCATTTATAAAGTTAATCACACCCAAAGTGCTTACTTCTCCCTACAGTCAATAAAGAGGAAACTATTTAGCTGTAGATAGCCATCTTCCAGATTTCTGTACTTGGGTTGTGAACCACACCTAAAATAATAAATGTTGCCCTCATAACTAGAGTGGCAAAACTGAGTTTACTGTACATCAATGAGAAGTCCTAAGCTGGCTCTGGCTAGACCTAGTTTTATTCTGGACACCACAAAGCCAAGCTGCCATTAGTTCTGCAGTTCATTCCCAGGTCCTAGTCCTGTGTGTTGCTAACATTCATTCATTAGCTCACAGGTTCTTCACTACCATGACCTATGGGATTGTCTTCAAAAATAAAATGGTGTCATTTAAAGGATTATGGGACCCTTCCCAAAAGGCAATATTAATTCTAGTGAATATCCAGTGAAAACTGCATTAGGTTTTTCTTCTTCTGCTCTAGCTAGTTGTCCAGCACCACCCCATCAAGCATTTCATCCTTAGTCACCCTGATATGCTTTCATGCCATACTTCCACAGCATACAACACATATTTTGAATTTCACACTGCAAAAATACTACTCTACAATAAAACCACGCAGAATTTTGCATTATGGGAGCTGAAAAAACCCTGACAAAAAATCATTATACTGTCTTAGGGTCACAGGAACTCAGGGCTAAGTACCTGATATCATGGACCAGTCCATTCTGTTCTTGAGGAGGTTAAACCCAAGAGCTGTGTGTGGTGAGCATCCTGCATTGCTTGCCTTCCAGGACCTGGCCCTGGAGGGAATGCACATGTCAGTGATGCTGTAGAAAATAAGTCCAAGTTACTGCCAAGTTAACATTCACCAGTGCAGTTGGAAAAGATATGGGATATGGAGCTTGAAGCGTTCACACCTATTCTCAGGGTGCTGGTGGAGATTTGATACTGGACACATCAAATTTAGATCCTATCATCTACTCTGTCCACTTCTTAACTCTAATGTATTTTGATTTTCATTAATGTTTTCCAACAACATTGTGATTGCTCCTCATACTCTTATGAACACAAGCAGTTTTGCCCCCCAGAATAGCAATTACATGTTTCAGGATCTTTATTGCAAATTTAAAACATTCTTGCTTGTATTGAATACTTCCAACTAAAGCCAACTACCAACAGTACCTCATGCATGGACCCTGTATGAGGAAAACAACATCAAAAAGAAAAACTTCAATCTATAGCCCTGTTGAAAGATGGTTGTCAGGAAGCTGTGTTAGGGATGGGCCAAAGAAATCACTCTCAGCACATACCGTAGTTCTCTACAGCAGACCTCTAACTGAGGTAGAAGTTGGGTAAGAGGAGGAGAATGTAAGTTGTGAGGGTCCTGTAGCATCGGTCACAGCCTGTCCTCAGCTCTATCCCTTCACTCGATGCCACTGCGCTGGGGATGCTGCTGTGTGGCCAAGTGGCTCTGTAGCACTGCGTGCAAGGGCAGGCAGGGGCCAGCTTCCAGGTCTTCTGCACCAGGGCTGTCAGCCTCCCTTTCACAAGGGGAACTGTCAAACCCAGTGTTTATCTGTATGGCAAGATTATCTCTAGCCATCAGATTTTGAGTGTCTGCTAAAGACAAATTTAGTGGGGCAGGACTGTGAATGTATAAATACAGTGTGATGATGGCAGCAACAGATCCTAACAGCCTTCTGGATTACAGGCCACCTCGGACTTCATTCTCCAGACTAAGAATTAGATTTATCAATGTCATTTTGTCCAACTATGGTATCAGGTGAGCTGTCAACATGCTTCGGCGCTGAATCAAGCTTTGTCAAGACAATTGTGTCTGGTGAAACTAATGAAAGATTGATTATGGGTTTAGATGGAATATGAAATCAAAAGTTCAGTGGTTGTTTGTCATTGACACATGTATAGACCATTTTACCTCTCCTAAATTACAAAGTATGAACAGCTTTGAGTTAGGTAAAAAAAAGACAAAGGGAAATTATGTATATTTCATTGTTCTTTACAACAACCAGGATTTTTAATTACAGAAAACACTCATCAAGTATTAGCAATCAAATGTAGACAATACATAGCACAACCAAATAGAATGAATAATCTGAAGCTTTTCCAGACTAATAAGAATAACTAATCTCTGAATCAAAGGATAGTTGAATATTCTCCAGTATCTTCCCTGCTTTCAACTATTTAATCCAAGTACCTTCTTCAAATGAGAAAATCTATTTTAGCTGAAAAAAGCTCATGTTTATTAAAAATCAGAGCACAAAAGCAACTGCTAGACAGGAATTTGCATAACTGAAAACTATGATTGTTTCATAATTTTCTTTGCTGGAAGATCAACTTTTTGTTTTACTTGTACCTTTTTTTCCCCTCGACACTTTTCCTTTTCATTGCAATCCCCCAGAATTTAACACAACTCATTGGGGACAGCTGTCTGGTCTCAGCCCATGCTACTCTACTTTCAAGTATTTAATTGGCCTCAGAAGACCATTTAGCTATATGTACTGCCTTTTTATCTATACATTTTTCTGAAAACTATGTAATTGATGCAATATAAAAAATATACAATTTCATGCGAAGTATCTGTAAGATGAGATACTGACAAACCTCTTGTGTTTAAGAAAAAAAATATTTCTGATGAATCTAAGTGAGGAATATATACATACTTGTAAGCCAAAACATGTCTGATTTTATGCATTATTACATTCAAATGAGTAAACATAGCAATTAGAACAACAAGTAATTTTAAAAAATATATCTGTTGAATGTTTTACTATAAGAAATAAACTTTTCAGTATTTTGAAATAATATTAGCCCTAGTGATAAGGATACCATCTTGTGAAATATATATAGAATCTTACATAGTCATCATAAAATGTATTTCTCAAAGGTGTCTCCTCTCAGGGAAAGCAATCCATTTTAGTCCCAGTGTTTCACACAGGATTGACATGACTTCACTTTTATTTTTGAAGGCCCTGGAAATATAGATATAAAGATGACAATGTGAAAAAAAGTTATGTATGCCATAGCTCTTACATAATTTTCAGCTTGGAGTATGAATAATAGCTCTTATATTTTAGATTTTTTTTAAATTCGGCTAAAAGTTCAGCTTACATAAACCAAATCACCTTGATAGTTAAATCTTCAAATAATCCAATTTGCAATCAACTGTTCTATGCTACGTCTGAGCCTTGTGACCTCAGTATCAGAAGGTATATTTATGTGAATCATAGTGTTGATCTTCATGTTTATCTCTGCCACACTTCTCTTTCTTTTCCTTTCTTTAAATGAGAAATATTTTATACCCTTTCAGTTTCTAAGTGAATAGTCTGCTAGGCATGACTGACAGTGCAGTTGTATATGTGTTTATGTGCTTTCTGTTACTTTTACTTCTATTATTTTTCTGTTACAAAGTGTGTTTGGTGTCAGTCACAAGATCAGTTTGATCCATTTGAAACAAAAAACTTGGTTTTTGTACATACAGAGACCTACTGCATGGATAAATAGTTACTGTAGCACAATTCTTATTATTAGCATAGTAAACTAAAGGTTAAACATGCTCAAATTTAATTTTCAAAATAAGGCTCTAAAATCTTTATTATTTTCCAAAATCAGTAACAATTTGAGCACCTAATCTGAGTCTTTGTTAAATCTTTTGCATTTAGGAAGCGAATAATTTCATAATACAGCATTTGCAAGGGCACAAATGGTGGTGTGATACACTCTCTCTGCAGGTTAGCAAGAGGTTTTCCATCCTCTCCATACAGTGACCTGCAGGATCAGCAGCAAATAATGGGCAGCTGTTGATGTCGCACTTTTAAAGAACACAATGCATTTAAAACAGTGCAGGTGAAGCCTCTTTGCACCAATATCAGTAGCAGTTTGAAGGGAATCAGAATATCTGCTGGAATAAAGAGAAACAACCCATAGGAACAACAGAATAGTCCTCAGTAAAGCTAACCATTGAAAGCAAATTGGGAGAGTGATTTAATATTAAAACTGAATTTATTTAGGTTTTTAAAAAATAAATAATTATATTCTTTCTACATAACTGTCCTGTAATTAACAAAAAGTTTAAAATCTCCTCTAGGATTTAGTACAGATACAGACAGGCAGTGTATGGGCACAGATTTCAGGCTACTGCTTCAGCCTAGTTTTTCTGCCCTCAGCCAAAGGAAGGGAACAGTGCCTGTGACAAATCCACTGTGTTTCCGGATCTCTGTGCCCAAGGGTGTGGGTAAGAGTGGGAGATGGCTGCAGAAAAATGAGAAATATTTGATTTTTTTTTCTGGGAATTGAGAGTGAGTTCCAAAAGACTGCAATTTAAACTGGATTCCAACCCTTGTAGTCTTCAGAATTCCCTCAATTTAAATTGAAAGCGGCACATTGAACCCATAACAAAATGCTATTGCACTATAGGTGGAAAAAAGTTGTTTGGAAAACATTGATGTGAGTAGCTTTTAATATCCTATTGCCAATCATCAACAATCTGATTCAAATTGACTGCAGCCATATTTATTAACTACACTTTAAAGAAATCCTAGCTAAATCATTGTTTTAAACTTTTCTTCACATTATATTAGTGAGAAACCTGTGCTCTTCTCCCTGACTGGAATTTAAATAGGTGGCAGGCTTTCTGTGCCTCAATGCCTCTCCAGTTCTCCTTGGTCTTTTTAACAGAGTCTTACTTTCACAAATGTTCAGAAAAAAATTGAAATGCTTGAGTCTCTGCATTATACAATACTGATTGCCTGTTGCTGTCACTTCCTTTCTACAATAACCTTATTGTAATAAGGTGACCAGAAATGCTCACAGCATATTAAATATGACCTCATTAAGGGGTATAAATGTTCAACTACTATTGCTTTACTTGTATATCACACTATGGGTCAAATCAGCTTTTGGCTGTGTGCATGGACTTCACTGACCTAGTAGCTGTGAGAGCATAATTTGGCTCACTATCTCCAGCGAGCACTTAGTGTTAGTATTTTTCTGTTTGTTTGCTATATGGAAATTAGGGTGGAAAAGGGCCTAGAGCAATATGTCATCTGTTGTGGAAGCATTTTTGGTCCTTACTATGATACAAATGCAAAACATGACTGCAACATTTATTAGTGCAATTCTAAGGATGGGCTGGAGCTGAGTGGAAGAGCTGCTGCAGGCTCTCTGAGAAATAAAGAAGACAACCAGGTTTGGCTCCTTCTGCCCCCTTTCCTTGCAGGCTTTGTTCTCCCAGTTGCCCTATGCTGGCACACTGTGCTCCACATTATGTTAGACATACCTTCAGGTTTCTGTCTTCCAGTTAAGCTCTTCTCCTGTGCCACTCACCTGAGCATCCCTAACTCATGAGCTTGCCAAATTTCTTCTTTTGTGTATATTTGCATTTTCTATCCTGGATGTGATTCTAGTGTATACCCAAGTAGGAGACAATATATAGCCTTAGTCCATGCTGTAGGCATCATCCTTTCATCATCACTTTAATTCTTTTTCCATCTATGCCAAAGGAGCTCAAGAATATTTTGCATTCTGAAAGGGAACAAAAGCATGCTGGAAAGATTGAATGGTTAAGAATACAGCCAGCAGTAAGCAGCACACTTCCAAGTGCCCACTTCTTGGCTTGCAGTCCTGCTCTTTTGAGAGCTCATAGTCTACAAGGAACTGTCACAAATAGATATAAAACATGCAATACACTTTTGAGCTCATTTACATCCTATGATGTGTTGCATGATTATCATCTAACCTTTTAATATAAGTTACATACAAGTTGCATGGAATATATAGTATTTTTCTAAATTAAAAATGGATGCTAAACACCTGCTATAGAGGATAAACTACACAGTCATCAGTCATACACAGTTCAACTCACTGGCTCTGTTACCTTGCTAATAATAGAACTGAATGTTCTACAGAAGTTTTTCAAAGCACAAAAAAGAATATGAGGAGGAAATATCTACACATACCCACTAAATAATTTCTGTTTTAATTTACCCAAAACATATGATCCCTTTAAAAATCATGAAATGAAAATGCAAAGCCAATGCAAATCTTGTAGTGGAATTTCTATCTACAGAGAGACCAAAAGCATGTCTAGATTTCCCACCAATCACAAATATTATCCTGCTACCCAACAGATTAGATTTAAAAGGATTTATGTGGTCACCACTGCTTTCCCTGCTTCAAAATTGTATCCTGTCATATCTTGGTAAGCATGATTTGAAGAACTGAGAGAGCAGCAAATCAAAACAGCGACAAAAAAACGTTATGGCATAGAAATGAGTTACTGAAGAAATCACAGCAAATACATTTCTGCAGGAACAATGTCAAGTATCAAATAGGAGAGGAAAACATCTTCCTCCAGGCAGTAGAATGTATATTGGTTTTAACCAAAACCAGTAATGGGAATTCCGTAGCTAAAAATTAGCCGACCAAATTCAGCAGCACAAATCAGAACAGAATCTTCTACAATCGTTCATAGAAATGATGCAGATTCAAAATGAACATCAAGAACATTATTCAGGTGCAAGCCATAGCAAATCATAAACTAGACTGTATCCAATATTTATTGATTCACACTGAGGATGAACCCTGCCTTGTAAAAGGATGCAAAATCTCCTTTCTCACTACCTGCTTTTCCTAGGCATTGCAGAGCCAGTCTGGTAGCAAACCACATTTGCTCTTCAGGCTTGGGGCTCATCTGCTGCTGGCCTTTGCAGAGACAGGAGCAAGAAAGAGCCAGTGACTTCAGAAAGTGAGCTCATTTCAAAAGCACCTAAATCCTGTGCAGGGGATGCAGAAAAGGCCAGGAGCCTTCTGTCCTCCTGTTCCTTTTTATATCCAGGCATGTAGCAGATATGATCTGGTCTAGCAGACAATGAAACATATCTCAAACTGGGTGCTTGGAACAAAGCACTGAAGTCATCTTAGCATCAGTGAGCTTTGGGTCTGGACACAAATGAATTTCAGAAATAGGACAAGTAGCTTCTTACTTTTAAAGAAGGATACTCTGGAAAAGCAAAACTTAATGGTTAATGTGTAACTTGGATGTAGCTGGCAAAAAATAGCAAGAAAAAAAGTTGAAATGGTAATAAAATCTACAAAACTTTTCCACTTATTTAAGTTGATCGAGTACCTGACTTTGCATATAAATTAATTTCATTTCTAATCTAAGAGAAGTTATGATGATATGGAAGAACTAAAAAAATTATGAAAATAATATGTTTAGTGAGTCTACTCTTTTCATCTGATTAGTGAATTTTCTGAGAACATACAGCACTTGTTTTAAATTTGCTTAGTTTTTTACATTTTTTTAAATAAAAAATTCCCACCTTGTGGATTGTTTAGTCGCCTACAATTCCTTATTATGGCTGTGATTTTATACCTAAGCACAGTGACCAACATTGTTTCTTTTCCTGTGGCTGACCTTTATTAACCATAATTGGCTTTCACGCAAATTAATTTTGTTTAGTCACCAAAAAATGTCTTTCTGTGATTAAATAAATCTTGGGTGTTAGCCAACACAAATCTTGATTTGCTTAAACACTTCCAAAAAACATTAGAAAGGAATGCAAACATAGTCAACAAAATCTTTTAATTAGAAATTGTTTTCATATTTATTCATTTTTTATTCCTTTTCACTCAGTTCTAACGTATGACTACTCAGTGACTGTACTCCTGTAATATCTCAGTCTGGAAAAGTTGTATACTGTAATATCTCAGTTTGGAAAAGTTATATAATACAAATTATTTCCTCTTTTCTGCTACTTAAAATTTAAGGAATTATTGCAATGATACCTTAACCTTTGTAACTTTACATTTTCCCCTCTAATCTTTGTCAAAGAAATTCAGACAGTGATGTAAAATAGATAGCACCTGACTAGTTTTAAGCTTGCAAGAGATGAAATTTTCTTTTTACTTAGAATTTCTGCAGAAAACTGTTTTTCAGACTGAAAGTTGCACAGGCTAGGTAGGCAGCACAGAAAAATAGTCTGAAATAGCTCAAATACAGAAATGTGGATCTTTACAGTGTCTTAAAACTTTTTCCCAGAGAAAACTCCAACATCCTAAAATACATATGTAATGGTCACGGACCAGATTTTCACATTTCATATTTGTCTGTTCTCTTCTATCCCAAAATCGCATAAACTTGAAAATGAAGGACTAAACAGATCTATATGCTCTAGCAAAAGGCACTAGGTGGATAGCCCATGGCTTCTGGAGACTATGGTAGAAAGCATTGCAGTCTTCAGAACATAAAACACTAGAAGAGCATTATGTTTTTCAATAAAATGAAAATCATATCTATATATAGACTGACTGGTACCGGAAAGACTCAACAGTTTCTGGAAACTGACAACAGTAGCTAACCACAACCTATTGGTACAGCCACATTTTATTTTAAAATCCTTCTTGTTATGTCTGTCTTTGTCTATTCTCCATTTCCGTTATTTAATACACCCATTTGTGATATCCTGTATGTTTATCTGCCAGGTGGAAGATTATTTCACTGTGGTTACTAATCATTTGGCATAGCATGAAGAATAGCTGATCCTTAATGAGAGTCTCTTAAAAGTTCTGTTCATAGGTTATCCTGGTTAATATAAATTTTATGGGGTAGCAGAGTTGTGTTCCTCATCTCTTTTCATTGCTAGGAGCATTTATACAAAGCACGATAATATTAGTAATATTATTTTATGTTTGTACAGTATTTTCCATCTGAGCTGTTTCAAAGCAATTATGAAAAATACTTAGCATGCAGTAGGTCTGTAAGGAGACTTCTGATTTCCAGTCTTATCTCTGCACAGTGGGGCCCATCTTTCTCATCTGTCCTGTAAGCTGTTGGAGTTCATTATCACCAGTTAAAAATAGCTCATCATACAGCTCAGTTCAGGTAAACAGATAAAATTATGCCAAACTCATATAATTTAGGTCAATTTATGCCAACAGTTTGGTTGATATAATAATTTCCCAGGCTGTGGATTTTGTAATCCAGAGAGACTATTGCTGCTTATGGATGTCTCCAAAAGGGAGCTGATTCCCTTCTTCCATCACTCTCCTGTCCCCTCTTTCAGTATTTGCTTCATTGTTAGAAACTTTCCTGATCTGTAAGATGGAGCAGTGAACAAGGTCCCCTGCCCGGATAAAGCTTTATCTTTAGGAGCAGTGAGGCGCAGTCTATACTTTTCTTCTTTGACTTAGAAACACAGAATAATTTAGCTAGTAAGAGCCCTTGGATCCAAGGTCCTGCTCAAAGCAGGTCTAGCTCCAAAGTTACCCTGTCTTGCCCATAGCCTTGACCATCTGAGTTTTGAATATCTCCAAGGACACATGTTGCACAGTTTCTCTGGGAAACCTGTTCCTGGGTTTAACTACTCTCACTGTGAGGAGACGTTCCCTCATACCTAATTCAAACTGGCTACACATGTGCTAGCATGGTCCTGATGAAGGCTCAGTTTTGTTGCTACCAGGACGCACTGCTGTCTCCTGCTCATCATGTGTCTGCCAGGCCCCCGTGTGCTCTCCTTCCCAGCTGCTTCCCAGCTGGCCGGCCCCAGCCCACATGGGTGCTTCATGGGTTATTCCTCCACAGATGCAGAGCTCTGCATTTTCTCTAGTTAAGCTGCATGAGGTTTCCGTCAGCCCATCTCTCCAGCTTGTTAGGGGCCCTCTGAATGGTGGCCATGCACCCCAGCATACCTGCCACTCCCCCCAACATGGTGGAGCCCACAAACTTGCTGAGGATGCATGCCACCTCCTTTCCAAATTGCTAATGAAGATGATGAATGAGATGAGCTCCTGTGGTCACCTCTGAGGATGCTGCTTGTAAGCAGCTGCTGGTTGCACTTGGGACTACACTCAGCAGTTCAGCCATTTTTTTCACCCACTTTATAGTTCATCCATCAGTTCGCTTTTTCTCTCCAAGAAAAACATTTGCAAGAAACCCTTGTTCCTTATAGATTTAGAGCTGGATTCTAATTATTCTTTATTCATTTACCAGCCCTACCTTTCCTAAACCTGACAGATTTACGAAATCAGGTAAAGCAGGTACAGAAAACTAAAATTATTGACAAAAAATGCTTTCATGTTCTTCTCCCCTCTTCTTTTTTTTAATGAATGAGTGTTCTAACTATGGGAAACTATGGGCAAAACACAGCTCACTGTCACTGTTTGTGAGAGAGGTGCTGCTCCTGTGCTGTCAGAGATGAAGAGCTCCCTCAAATCCAGCCATGGCAGAGATGCTCTTCAGGAAGGGAACAGAAGAGCAGACAAGCTGCCTACAGGTATTGCCACCCAGAGCTTAGGGTTTACCTTCTTCCAGGTTGTTTCTCCCCCCTCTGTAATTACAACTCACGTTTGCTCAGCTATCTGTGGGGGCAAGTGATTAGGTGAAGTAATCCTTTTCTGAAGTGCTGTAGATATTTCACTTAGTTAGGCTTTGAAAGGGGACAATGACAAATCAAACCCATTCTGTCTCTCAGATATGATATCCCTTGCTCTTCACAGAGGGCACTTCCAAGCCTGATTACAGATTTTTCAGAGTAAGTATAAATGACTCTGCTCCTTCCACTGGAACAAATGTTTTTTTCTCTATTTTTATTCTCCCCTAAAGAAAAAGCCTGTTTCAGTTGTATTTGGTATCAAAATTACCATCAAAACATAATCAGAAATGGTATGTAATTATTTTTTCATTTGCAGATCAGTCTTTGACAGACACGCCTGAAGGCAAAATAGATTCATATCCCTAACAACCTTCTAGCAGCTGAAATCTATAAACAGCTTATACAATGTGCAAATTGCTATTTCAACAATTCAGGAAGGCTTAAAATAAGTCTCTGAAAAGTAAACTAACTAAATTAAACTCCAAATAGTGAACACATTTATCAGCAGAGAAAACTGGACACTTAATAAATTTCTTTTTAATTACATTCATTTTGTTAAAGTATTTAAAAATGAACAAAATGTGGGTTTGTTCTTCTCAATGGTGCACTGAAGTCAAAACAACTCCACCGACTTATTTCTATAAACCATGAAAACGCGGCCATGCCATGAGGGTCAGAAACGGGAACTTAGATACCACGCTACGATACATATCCTTAGTACAAAGGACCTTAGAGACAAGTTGTGTTGTTAATAGCCAAAACTCCATTGCGTAAAATTGAGCTATGTCTTCTGCGGTAGCATATCCCTTGAGCTTTATTCCTGTTAGCTTTGCTAGAGCAGAAACATTTTGGATTTCACAGTGAAACTTACCTCTAGGTGTGATATTCAAAGTTGAGATTTTTTTTCGGAATCAGGAAACTGGATATTCTGAAGAATCTGATTAAATCTAGCATGTGAGTCATTAGGTCAACAAATGCAGAGAGAATATCCTTAGGGACACATCGATGGCCTTAAATGTCCATAAAGAAGTGTTAAATAATCTATTCTTAGAATTTAGTACAAGGACCCAGCCATGTAGTCTTTTCATCGTCCCTTTTAGTTTATTTGTCCAGTTTCAGTAGTCTGAGGAACAGAAATCAGTGTTGAAAAAAAGAAGAAAATAAAGTTGAGTCCCAAGGGAGACAGGTCCTCTCTTTCCTCATCAGCTGAACTCGAACCACACAGTGCTGCGCTGCATTTCCCAGGGAGAAGATAGTGCAGCCAGGTGTGTGAGCCCCCCCTACACTGCCCAGCACACAGGACAGCCCCCTCACCAGCCTGTGCCCCACTGCTGGGCTGCATGACGAAGCTGGCTTGATGTATACCCAGAAGACAGTAAAGCCTCTTTGCTCCATGGACTGATAAGATCGCTGTTCTTTGGCTGAAAGGAGAAGATCCCTGTGTCCTTCCTGTGCTTAAATGATCCAAGTGTGTATGTCAGATTTGTAGCCTATTCCCCAAGCAGTCCTATAACCATGGAGAAAAATATGGCATGACTTTAAAACCGTCACAACTACTACCCAAAGTAGGAGACTGATCTCATTACATTCAGAAATGGTTTTGGTGCAATGAAAAGTAATATTTGCTGAACTAATGCAATACTAACAATAGTTATCAGATTATTATCAGGATGTTTAAATCTCTACATCTGCTGTTCATCTATGGATGAGACAACAGGTATTAATACTTTTCTCATTATGTGATTGTCTGATTTCCAGATTTTGCAATAGAAGTTGGATGCCTTAGAAAAGCATCACATAAACACAGCAGTATCCAAGTGGAGAGTTTCCTATTACAAGCAGTACCTATGTTATAACTACAGCTGTATAACAGTGAATCAAAATACAATGATCATCCAAAAGATCAAAGTTAAATCTAGGGATGCACCCGTACAAAATGAAGCACAAGCAGATGCTGTCTCGTGGGTTATGAAAATATATACTTAAACATTTTAGCAGACTTTTGTGTTCTCCATTAAGTAGAAATACACTCTGCTAGTTATGCTAGCAAAGCTTAAAGCATTTAAAGCCGTAGCATTTCTTCAAGATTTAGCATGCGTGATTCTCAGTTAACACTCCCTAGGTATTTTAAAAACTGAATTATCTATTCATGTTTAAACTCTGAAACGTGTTTCATTTAGGTTGCTAGTACAAAGTCTTACTGAAGCTTTTTGATCCATTTCAGCTTTAGCAAACATTCTGCACAGTATACCAGCTGAAGGCCTTCCTGTTTGTCTTAATTCACTGTGAATAAATTTGTTTCTGCAATTAGCACACAGGCCCCTAAAGCCAGAAATACCCTAAATTATTGCTACAGTGCATTTTGGGATGTAACTAAATTACTAAATCTAAGTACTAGAACTACAAGAAGCTTATTCTAAGTATTAGGCAACTTGCAAGACAGAGTTGAAACTTCCCAATGGAAATATGATGATCTTTACACGTTTGCACTAATGAGACCTACTTCAAGCAATGTGAGGCATTATGTAATATTCAAAAATATAGGAGATAAAACAGCTTCCTTTTTAGAAAAAAACCTTTTATATAAGCCTGTTGAAGCATATCTGTCAATTAACAGTACTAGGCTTGTTATTTTAAAGTCTTCCAGACAAGCACATAACTTTTTGTCACTACTGTTGTGGCTATTTGTGGGAGCAAGCAAGAAATGTTGTGCGGGTTTAGAGCTTTCCTCAGCCTGTGGATGTGCAGATCAACAGAGCTGATTCCTCTTTGCATAATCATTTCATGTGGAACACATGAACAGCACCAGGTGTAGGGAAAGCACATTTGGCCAGCGTTAGCTGGAGCAAATCCGGCTACTGTGCTGAAGGACAGAGGCCTTCCACTGAGCCCTGGAGAGAGGTGTGGGAAGCTAGATGTACAACAGCAAGTCAGACTGCAGTCTTAGAGATGTGCATCGCAACATGCTTTGCCATGCGTAGGGAACCACAGGTGTTGCAAAACTGTGTCAGATTAATGGCAAAGTTAGATATGACAAAGTTATCTTGATGTTTCCTAAGAAACTATGACTATCCCTAAAATGCCTCAAAAGTAACCAACTAGTAAGTGATGGAGGAAGTTGTAAAGTTGTCTGAGGTAAGCACACCAGGAGAAAAATGAATTTGTCTGCACTAACCATGGTGAAAATTTCCTCATCAGTGTCAGGCGTGAATTTGCAGTGCTGTTATACAAGAGACTGAATATTTATATTTCTTTTAAGTGTCATAAGGCAGTGACAACAACAAATGAAAGATATTTGTTAAAGCAGCTTGCTGTTCAGGTTTTTGGGGAAATGCTACATCCATAGCAATAAATGAACTCCTTCTCTGAGAGCACTCGGGGCCATGCCCGCTGGTGGTTTCTGGGAGAAGAGTAAAGCAGTTTCTGAAAGCCTTAGCATTCCTTTGCTTTTACAGTTTTGTCACTACGCCAGCATTTTAACATTGCATGAAACATTTTTTTTCATAATAGCATAATCTAAATTGACAGTTTCATTTCTTAAGTTATAATGAAATTTCCATATATGGTTCCACCTCCAGGCATGGCACCATCTGCAACACTGATTGTTAAGCAAACATTGCCACATTAGTCACTAGACAGGTATGAAAGGAACATGGTCAAAACGTAAAAAACAAAATTAAGCAACAGATTGCTAGGGAGAATAACTCTCTGAAGTTCATATTACCTAGACAGTTAAAACAATGACTCTTACAATTTTATTAATCTAACTTTAAGTTTTTCATAATACATTAAATAGATGATTCCTTTTCTAATAACTCCATTTCTTATAATGGTCTGGAACAGATACTCTAAAGAATATGTCAAGAAAATAATAATATAGTAATACGTAGTGAAGTTATACAATCATGCTACTGAGGTTTATCTCCTCCCTAAGAGTAATAGTAATCTGAATGTTGTCATTATCCACATGTGTTTATTTCCTCACTTTGTATTCTTTTGTTATTTTTATATCAACTTTAGATTGTCACAGTATCTATGACTAGTACTACTTACTGGCAGATAGTAAGGCAGCAGCTCACCACCAATTGATCTGCCACTGAGGTCCCTGGGCAAGATGAATGGATTTTGACCTGCATAATGGGCTTTTCTTCTTCTAGAAAATAGGAAGACAAAGGGGAAATCTAGTCTTGCACTTTTCAGGTGGACCTGTGTGAGCTACACGTTCCTTTCCTGGGAGCTGGGAAAAGTTGCTGCATCCCATCTTTTGGACACAGCCAGGGAATATCAGGGATTTGTCTTGGGTAGGTATGGCTTTGCTTTCAATCATTCTTTCACAGGCACTTTTTTTCCTTTTTACATAAGGAAAGGGTGAGCAGAGTTTTCTTATTTACCCTCTCAGCACAATTTATTGCCTCAATTATTTCTATCATTGATTCTTTTGTGCATATCCTCTCCAGTTCTCTTTTCAGCATCTTTTAATAGATGGTCTTAATACTCATCTTTGCTGTTCTTTTTCTGATCCATCCATTTTTTGGGAGCAGATTCAAGATCTGTATGGTTCGTGCATCCATTTTTATCAAGACAGTGAAACTTTCACTATTTTCTGTTCCATTTCATCCTTTAGGTGAATATGCTAGCAATTTTTTCACTTTCTTAGTGGATGGTGCACGTTGAAAAGCATTTTTTATTGAGCTCTCCACAATGACATCAAGCCTTTCCTCTGTGTGGTTGCAATTAATTTTGAATGAGGTGATGTGTATGAGTAATTCAAATGAACATTGCCAACATATTGCTGACTTTGATGTGTTGTGCACTGTTCACTCAAATAGTTTTGTTAGCTTCCACTGAAATTTTGGAGATATTTCCTAGACTTTTGTTACAAGTATGTATTTGCCAGTTGTAAATTTGTCACCCAACTAATCAGTTCCTTTTCAAAGCATGCAAAGTTACACAAATCAGGATGAGATATATTAAATATAACACTTGTTTCGAAATGGAAGCTTGTGGCAGTCCAATATTATTTAGAGTGGTTGGAACAAATACATCGTTAAGTAGTAAGGTGTGTACAATTCATGTGCAATTTCACATTTTTCTTGAAGAATCATACCAATGAAAATTGAAAGGTTCCAGACTGAAAAAAAATCTCAAATAAGAGAGCATTTTGCTTAAACCTGAAAATATCAGAGATATTTCCACTGCCAACACCAAGTCCATTTCAAAGCCATGTTGATGCGCACATTGAATGTATTTTAAATAGTCTAAATTTCGGGTCAAAATATATTTCAATAGTTAAACTAGTCATTCTCTTCTGTGCAGAAAAATGACCATTTCCTCATTTTCTGCTTTTCTTTTCAGACAGATGAAGTTAACCTTACCACTGGGGTTTAGCTGGAGGAACAGGTCCAGGTTGAGGTACTATACGTCAGGAAAGATATTGATCAATCAGAGCACACCAAGAAAGATCAGAATAAAAAAGCCTAGAAATAATGACCTTTAAAAAATGATAGGATGAATAGAGGTTATTTAGCCTCATGAAGAAAAGACCACAGAGAACATACTAATAGTTCTGAAATACACAAAAACCTGATTCCTGTAGGGAAGGTACATTATGTGCATAGAGAAGAAGCAGTGAGCTTAAATAACAGACAAAAATATTCAGTTTGGATATTAGCAAAACTGATGAAAATGGTGGAGGTCTGGAGTTGATTTGGGATATTTTGCAGTCTCTGCTAACACATCTTTAAGAAGCAGTAGACAAATATCTGTTCGGAGGGTCATGGATCTTGCTTTCAGGCATGAAGTTGAGATCAGAAGATTTTCGAGATGCCAGTTCTGTGATTTCCTGCTTCTAAGTTCTGATTCTTATTAATGATGATTTTTTTTCTGTCTCATTCCATGACCACCCATTTCTTTAGTCAGCTCTTGCAAGGGATCTTATCTTCCTCTGATTCTTTCTTTTAACCGTCTAACATTTCTTCTGATTCCTGATGTACTAAGTAATGTAGTATCATTTGGGTTTCTGTCTTTGCCTATAATGCTATTCAAAAGTCATGCTTAGAGTTTCTAATTTGCCATTGTTGTGGTTTAACCCCAGCCAGCAACAGAGCACCGTGCAGCCGCTCACTCACTGCCCCCCACCCAGTGGGATGGGGGAGAAAATCAGGGGAAAAAAAAGTAGAACTTGTGGGTTGAGATGAGAACGGTTTAATAGAATATAAAAAGAAGAAATTAATAATGATAGTGATAACACTAATAAAGTGACAGCAGTAATGATAAAAGGATTGGAATATACAAATGATGCACAGTGCAATTGCTCACCACCTGCTGATCGGCGCCCAGTTAGTCCCCGAGCAGCAATTCCCCTGCTCCCAGTCCCCCCAGTTTATATACCAGATGTGATGTCACATGGTATGGAATACCCTGTTGGCCACTTTGGGTCAGCTGCCCTGGCTGTGTCCCCTCCCAACTTCTTGTGCCCCTCCAGCTTTCTCGCCAGCTGGGCATGAGAAGCTGAAAAATCCTTGACTTTAGACTAAACACTACTTAGCAACAACTGAAAACATCAGTGTGTTATCAACATTCTTCTCATACTGAACTCAAAACATAGCACTGTACCAGCTACTAGGAAGACAGTTAACTCTATCCCAGCTGAAACCAGGACAGCTGATAACACACTGATGTTTTCAGGTGTTGCTAAGTAGTGTTTAGACTATAGTCAAGGATTTTTCAGCTTCTGATGCCCAGCCAGCGAGAAGGCTGGAGGGGACACAGCCAGGGCAGCTGACCCAAACTGGGCAATGGGGTATTCCATACCATGTGATGTCACGTCTAGTATATAAACTGGAGGGTCTGGGGGTGGAGGAATCGCCACTCAGGGATTAACTGGGCGTTGGCAGGTGGTGAGCAATTGCCCTGCGCATCATTTGTACATTCCAATCCTTTTATTACTACTGTTGTCATTTTATTAGTGTTATCATTATCATTATTAGTTTCTTCTTTTCTGTTCTATTAAACCATTCTTATCTCAACCCACGAGTTTTACTTCTTTTCCCAATTCTCTCCCCCATCCCAATGGGTGGGGGGAAGTGAGTGAGTGGCTGTGTGGTGCTTAGTTGCTGGCTGGGGTTAAACCACGACAATAGCAAACCTTTGCTTCCTGGAAACTGCTGCAGTTTAAATATCTCCAGGAACTTGTGTGTTTGTTTATTATCAGGGTGTGCTGCTTTTGGCTGGGGTAGCATTAATTTTCCTCATTGTAGCTAGTATGGGGCTGTGTTTTGGATTTGTGCTGGAAACAGTGTTGGTAATTCAGGGATGTTTTTGTTGCTGCTGAGCAGTGCTGACACAGAGTGGGAGCAGAAGCCTTTTCTGCTTCTCCCACCACCCCACCAACGAGTAGGCTGGGGGGGCACAAGAAGTTGGGAGGGGACACAGCTGGGACAGCTGACCCCAGCTGACCAAAGGGATATTCCAGACCATATGATGTCATTCTCAGCATATAAAGCTGGGGGAAGAAGGAAGGGGGGGACTTTCGGAGTTACGGTGTTTGTCTTCCCAAGTAACTGTTAAGTGTGATGGAGCCCTGCTTTCCTGGAGATGGCCAAACACCTGCCTGCCCATGGGAAGTGGTGAATTAATTCCTTGGTTTGCTTTGCTTGCGTGCGCAGCTTTTGCTTTACCTATTAAACTGTCTTTATCTCAGCCCACGAGTTTTCTCACTTATACTCTTCCAATTCTTTCCCCCATCCCACCCAGGGGGAGTGAGTGAGCAGCTGTGTGGTGCTTAGTTGCCAGCTGGGGTTAAACCACAACACAGGGGAAAGGGGAAGAAGAGCCACAAACTGATGACAAAGAAGGAATTTTGTTGAATAATTCATTGACATTTCAGTAAAGCAATTTACCATGGCAGTCAGTCCAGTTTCTTATTCAAGGCAGACTCTTTGACCTACTCTATTTCTAGGCATTCTTACAGTTCTAGTAATTAGTAAAGTCACCTCTCTGCAAATTGTTAAGGTTGTGAAGAGACTGGGTTCCTTACAAAACAATGGTATTCTTGATGATATCATACTTGAATAATTTCTCTCTTCCTCCCTAACCCTACTTCAATGACCATCCTCTCCTGAGAGGTCTCTGAAGGTCTGCTGATACGGTTTTCTTTGATGAAATTAAGATAGCATGGATGGCTTTTGATCCAAAGATTTTTAGGACATTGGAGTTATTCATGAAAAAAAAATAGGCTCTTTTCAAAGACTATACTTCCTGAAAGACTTGTTTTAATAAAAGCAAGTATTTTAACATTTCAGCTCTGTGTGCCTCACTTTCTAAGTGGGTGTATCTGTAATGTGTTAGGATATCACTGTCTACCGGGGATCATTTGGCTAACATAATTTAAAGAGTGATCTGGTTTGAAAATCTGCAGAAACATTCAAACAGGCAGGAAAATTCCTTCTTTGGAAACTATTAACATGAGGCTTTTGGATCAGGAACATAATGAAAAGTTCCTATTCTCTCAAATAAAATAAAAAAAAAACATATAAAATAAAAATAAAGCACTAACTGAACAAAAAATCTTCAGAAATATATTTTTTTTTAAAAAAGACCTTCTCTTGTGACATTTCGCATTGGAAAAAAAAAAAAAGCTAGAATAGAGTTTTCTGTCACTCAATCTCAAACATGGAAGTTTCAGGTGATATTATTATGTATTTATAGTTCAAACTATTATGTCTCTCTAGTTGCAATATTATTTGTTCAAAAAGAGATAAAACTCATCAAGGAAAATGCAACACTTGGAAAACATATCACAGCCCTGCTGTCATCACAAGGGGAAGAATGAAAGTAAAACTGCAGCTAATATAGACTTCTGGGAAATAAAGCACAGTGTAATGGTAAATCTAATAGCGCTTCTGAATTTATTTGAGCAAGGTGATAAGGTGACTTGATGATGCTGCATATAAATTAAGGCACATTTGGTAGATGTCAATGATGGTGAAGTGTATACATGAGACACACAGACTTTCCAACTTCCCTTTGAAAGCACTAGATTCCTGAGTCAATACACCCAACCATGACTTTGGCAGTTTGCTTATAATTGAACCACTTTACATCACAAGTTCTGGGGGTGGGGATGGGGGCAGGGGAGTCTCTCAAGCTCCATAAAGAAACATATTTTTAATTTGTCATGTTCTGCCCATTAAAATGGTTCAACCTGCTGAATATAAAATTTTGTTGTTCTACAGTACAGATGGGCCAAATGAAGCTTGTCTTCCTTCTTCTGGCAACTTAATCTCTTACCAAGTGGAAATCCTGAAACAAAAAATTATATGACATATATATGAATATCTAAAATTAAATTTATAGCCCTTCAAAGGATGCCTAAGTATGCCATGTGGGGACACACTAATGAAAGAAAACAGATCATATTTGTAAGTAGAGTTGGGACAAGTTAGGACTAAGAGTCAAATGAGAGTGTTAGAAGTCACTGCTTAGACCTTTACAGTTTGTCATCTGCATAAATGGTTTATCCAGGGAGACCAACCGTAAATGAATTATCATTAATATGATACATATTGTAATTCTGATTATAAGGAATGTTCAACAAATGGACAGTTTAATTAAAAGGGCAAATAGCCTATTTTTTTTCCTAACTAATCCTACTTTAGCAAATCAAGTAAGCTGGCACATTTAAAATACTGTTGAAAGGAAACATAAAAACTTGCTCCATACAAGTGTGTACAGTGTGAATAACTGCTGCATAACTAAGAGCTTGAAGATGTCCTTCCAGCAATAACTGATTCTAAAAAAAACCCACATCCTTTCAGTAAAAAAATTGAATAAGGATGGCAGAGAAGTTAGACCAAGTGTCTGACCCCCTGGGAGGCAGGTGCCAATTCTGACATTCAGAGTGAGGGCTCTAAGTCATGGTCCTAAGCAGTTTTATCATGCGCCCATAGAGGCATGGCCTTTAGCAAAGCTCAAGCAGGTCTCTGAGCTGCCCCTGAACTGCAGTAGCCCCCAGGCAGGCCACAGAGCCCCTGCACCGGCAAGGGGGCTGACAGACTCATGATGCTTTCTTTACTCATGCAGCGGGCCTGGCCTGACCTCATTGCTCAGGGACTGCAACACACTTAAATAAAGAAAACAGATTGCAGGTGCCAAAGGGCCCGATCCTCTGAGAGCTGAGACTTGCAGGATGAGACCCTTAGCAGTGGACCTGGTTGACCCCCATAGAAGTTGTTCTAAAAATTAACAGGGTAAAGACACAAACAAGCTTTTAGAAAGAACAGGTATAATTAGGGAGACAAGCTAAAAATCAGATATTCATAACCAAGCAAAGAGATGTCAATGAAGTAAGCAAAATCATACATAACACAAATATCAACCAAAGTTACTACTACTGTCTCACTAGATGTAGTATGATGCAAACATATTACATGTAAAGATCATAAGGAAGCACTTTCACAAAAGGTCTAGTCTGGAGAATAACTTATTAGAATAAGTTGCTGAGCAAAGAAATAGTGATTTTTGTTTTGTAAAGAAAGCAGTAATGGATTAAGCCTGGATTTTTCAACAACCAGTTGGTGGGGATTGTCTTCACTTACAGCAGAATACGTCTTGTTACCTTCTTCTCGTTAGTACTCTATGACATGGTGCAATTCTGCTGTGCTCATCAGTGCCTCCAGTTCCAGAAAAAAGCAGCAGCACCAAAGCAATTGCTGGAGAATCAGGCCTGAGATATTCAGAATGACTAATGATTGACTTCACAATTTGAGAGGAAGGCACTCATTTAATGAAGGCAACTGCTGAGTACTTTCTGATAACTGTGTCCTTTAAAATGTAGAAGTTTGGACATTTGAAGCACAGCCCTGAAAACCTTTATCTCTTCCTCAGAATGATTGTTGTTATTGCGTGCATTTCTGAGAATGCCATTAGATAGAAGTAGGACACCATTTCCCCCAGGGATAAAGGAAATACGCCCTCTTTCCTCTTTTACAGAATAAAGCTGTTTACACAGAGGAAACAGATATATCACGTTTTTAAGAATAAGCTGCTATGCCCACTTCGCAATTTTGTTTTAAGGAGAACGTATGGTGCTTCTATGCAGCAAAGATACCTTGTCCCCTGTTACAAGAGTGGGAAGGTACAGCTTTATCTCTAGGGCTCAGCTGAGGCTGTTAGCCACCAACACTGCTGCCTCCTCCAACCTGCTGTTATGCTTGTCATCCTCTGCCCCAGCAGCAGCGACCGATCGTGGAGCAGGAGGCCCTCTCTCAGGTACATCTGTCTGAGGCATATGTCATTTGCAACTAAAGAGAGCCTACACTCCCTCCAGTTCCCTGTGGTTTGTCGTCTTTATTGACTGGATGGCAGCTCCCTGCCCATTTCTTTATTACAGTTTGTGAGTCACTCTTCAGAGGAATTAAGAAGTGACTATGTCTTTTCACTTACTAGGCGCATAAGCTTATGTGACATTTGCATCATCCAAATTTGGCACCAGGCTCTTGAAATAGTCTGAAGTTCATATGGGTTCATTTCACCCCAATCCAAGAATGTAATTCATCTGACCTATTTTATACTTGCAGTGAGATGAATCACTGCTGAGAAACACCTTTTTTTCTCTGCTGAGTACAAAAAGTAGCTACAAAACAAGCTCAGATCTAAACAGCTGTACTATAGATAGCTAAATTTGTTAAATCCCATGCAGTGTCAGAAGGACAGGCACAGTCCTGGGTGGGATTTATTCTTTATGGCTTGCCTGTTTGAGGAAAAGTATTTTGAAAGAGAAGGTATTTCTAGATGGTCTTCGAAATTAACAAAGTAACAAGGATCAGCTTTAGGAAACAGACTTCAGAGTTGTGCCTAAATGGTGCCTAAGACTAAGATGGCCAATTCAAGGAATGGAACACGTAACACTAATTAAGGCAACGAAACTCTTTGCTATTAGGTGCATAGGACAGGTATATTGGGATGCACAACAGCCAGCAGGCTCCAAGCTAGGACCCCTAACGACCCAGAGGAAATGCCAGAGCAACCCGAGTCTGAAGTGTCCTGCAGGAGGTTATCGGCCTGTATTGTTGTTGCAACTCAGAACCTGCCCTAAGGTGGCAAATTTACCCAATTTGTGAAAAAAGAAGGCACAGGAGAGTTACTCACATTAGAAAGCACTTCAGCTGACTCTGCCAATACAAAAGGGACTGCAGGCACCACTTTCACACATAATCACTGCCATTATTTGAAAGAGGCCTAGAGACAGAGGTTACCCCACCAGCCTTCGAAGGACAGCCTAAAAACTGTGGCTAACTACTAGACACAAAAGGAAAATGTAACTCATGGGCTCTGAGAGGTGAGGTCTGTAAGACAGTGTGAGAGACTGAAAGAGTTAATGTCTCAAACGTCGCGGCGGGGCAAGTTCTGCATAAGGAGGAACTGCCTAGCAACAAACCGCAGGCAGGTCAGAGGATGCGCAGTTCCCTCTTCTGATAGGCTGAGCGGGGCAGTTCATCATATAGGGCCAAAGGTCAAAGAACGGCCATACTTGCAGGGAGGGAGAAGTTACTCCCCAGACAACCCCCAAGCCCACCGACCCATTTCCTGAAGCTTCTGAAAGCACAAACCACACAAGACAGCTATTTAGCCTAATGAGTTTGAGTGCCTGCCCAAAGGAGGGGCAAGGAGACTATAAAAGGGCACAAATTGAAGCCCCACATGTGCGTGCCCTCGGGAACTGGACCCTTAGGCTGGTGGGACCAATGCTGCACCCAGGGCTGGTGAAAACCTTCTCTTTTCCTCTTCCTCTCTCTGCCTTGCTCTCTCTTTCTCTCTCCTTTTTCATAATCCCCACACCTCATCCCTTTAGACATAAACTGTTGACCAAGTCTGGGACTAGGACTGGATCCAGTTGCCCCTAGGCCTTCTCTGAAAAGGAGTCTAGAGAGCAAGGGGGTCTGCTCTGAACCTCGTGACCCAACCGGAGGGCTCTCCTTATTGTCTTCCCTGAACTGATCCCCAAATAAGCAAGGCCTTTAGTATATGTTTGGTGATGTATGGATAGCACGTGTCGGTTTACTGACATAGTTTCATGCCAATTCTTGTTGTGAGCGAGTAAAAGTTGAGTTCTGTGACTTAAAGGATCCCTGGTGTCATTTCACCTTAATCCTGACCTGAGAATCGGCGAACCTGAATTGTTGTCCTGAGAAATTGGGACGTGACAGACAGGCAGATATTGTGCTTCTTAACACCACAAAGGACTACACAACATGATGGTGCTTGGTGTGCAGGACCAAAATGTTCTCTCAGTCTCAGGACACAGCTTTTTTGAGATATAATTTACTTAGGAGATTTTCGATGAAGGCCAGAGCTGATGTCAACATGAAACATGGAGTTTTTTGTGTATGTATATAAAGGCCATGCATTATGCAAAGACAGACTGAGCTGCATTAGATCTCAGCTGGGCTCTCTGCAAGGCTTGTGTGTAAATGATGGGACTGGGGATACAGAGATCCATGAAGGAAGGATGATGCCGAGGCATCTGCTCATGTCACATATTTACTGCTCTTATACAGCAAATATAGCTTACACATAGGGCCTGCAACATGGGTGGACTGGCAAAGCTCTGCCACATTATGTCATGCTGTGTTAGTGCTCTTCAAGAGGAAAAGAAATGAGATAACTTTCCTGGCTCATTGTTTCTTGGAGAATTGCTATTTGCCAGAGAGGATGCCTCCCTCACCCTTGTACTGCCTGCACTACCAGCTGAGACTCAGCCTGATGTTAAACCCAGACAAGTTCTACATCAGATATGTTGTCCTCAACCAAGCCCTGTCCCAGTCCTCAGTAGTTAAGAAAAATTGATGTGAATTTGTAGCCAAAATAGAAGACTAAACTTGTTGGTGCTAGGCCTTACTGTAAAGAACAACAATATTTTGTCTGAAAAAAAATCACATTTCCTAAACTTTCATCTCTGTGGCAGGAAGAGCTAGAAATAACTCATGTTTCACACAATGTGATAAAAAAAATAATTTAAAAGTAAAAAACCAAAGAGCCAGAGGCATGTTACAGTGAAGTCTAGCAAATGTGAAGAAAACAGGCTTTTTTAAACGCAGTCTCTGAAGTGTCTGCTGCCAAGAATACAAATAAACAAAGCTGTAGAAATGACTAAACAGGCAAATGAAAATAAGAAAAAAATATTGGTAGTTATGATGGGTAATGACAGCACACCTTAGAAAGAAAGAAGATTAGGTGACTGGGTAGGAGAATTAATGTACATATGCCAACCATTAGCAAAGCATCACTTCTCCCAGCTGGGTCAGTCTGATTTTGGCAAGTTTCAGTTCACAGAAACCAACTCAATGACTTAAAGGTAGTGATAATTTTCCAAACACCATTTTCACCCTTATAAGCTACCGTTGTGAAGCAATGAATTAGAAACCCAAAATCATACTCATAAATGTGTCAGATAACTGTAGACAAAACCAATTCCTTCAGGTTGCCTGGAGTCAGCAGACCCTTGCAGTGTTGTGAAACCCACTTCTGCAGGGACCTTGAGCCCAAATGCTGGTATCAACTTTTGAATTTACATCAGTAATTATTGCAATCCTTCTGGCAGTCAGAAGCCTTATTTCAAAAAGAGCTGATGGTTGCTACTTGATTGTCCTAACAAAAACCTTACAGCAACATGGATGTTGTCAGCCTAGGGAACAAGATTCTGAGGTTAAAAACATTATTTTTCCAGGGTGCTATATGCTAGTTTATACTAAGCAGTAGCCAGTGGAAGGTATTGTCTGTGTGTTGTTGCTTTTGGAAACAGATGTCAGGGTGCTGCAGGGGATGGCTGGAGGGTAGGGACAATCAACTTGTTACCATTACTACAGGGCAAGCCACTGAATGTGTGTGGAAAGCCTCAAATCTTTGGTCCTCAAGCATTCAAGCCCTGAAAAATGTATGTGATTCATTGGTGGTCTTAGCGCTCATCTGGCCAACCATGTGCAAATGGCAGGCCAAGAGCCTACCT
>NW_010973443.1:2289851-2290557 GCF_000737465.1 Haliaeetus leucocephalus | reverse complement strand
AATGTATATGGATGGGTTAAAAAAATGGGATTTTGGTCAGTGGATGAACACTGGAGGAGAGGTAGATAGCTGAGGAAAACACAGTCCGCACACAAAATGGATGGTTTGTTGCCTGTTGCTTGGAATGCTGACCACAGAGATAAGAGAGCTGAGCAATACGGGGGAGGACAGGCAGCAGGCTGTTGCACAGCACAGCTGTGTGCATGATTGGTGCGTGACTGCTGGATGATGACAAGATGCCGCATGTACAAAGCCCATGAACCAATACACAGGGTGGCTATGGCTCGTGCAGCGCGCCTGGCCAGCGAGCGCATGCGTCATAGGCTCCCTATGTTACAATCGAGGCGTGTTTTGGCACCTGCTGGCCACGTGTGCTGAAACCCGTTCCTCTGCAAATGTATAAATACCAGGATTTTTCCGAAGAGCATTGGGCTGGTGTACGGCGAGGCCACCGTTGCCTCCGTGGGGACGCCCATGTAAAGCTGGCACCTACTGATTGCTGGGCTGAGTTCGCGGAGCAAGATGACACAAGAATGTATGGATGGTCCATCTTCCTCACAGTCCTCAGGTTGGTATGTTAATTTGCTTTACAAGATACCCTTAGCATAACGCACATCTGTAGTTAATAAATGCTTGCTTTTTCCCCTTATAGTCAGTGTGTGTGTGTTCGCCTTCTCGGGAATCCTTGAAACCACCCTAAAACACT
>NW_010973443.1:2243833-2289841 GCF_000737465.1 Haliaeetus leucocephalus | reverse complement strand
TAATTTCAGTGATTGTTAGAGATGATGATAAAGCTGTTAATGATGATATGGTGAGGAGTTGGTTATTGGGAACTGGGAGGAGCAGAGTGGTGGTGGAAGTGTTCAGGTGCCATTGTAAAAGCTCTTTGCCTACCCAAAGAACTCTCCCTCAGAATAATTGTGCTATTTGAGTACCAGCAGTGCTCTCCAAAGGCATCTAGCAGAGACAGCAAAACTTGTTCTTGCTCCATTGCAGATGATTTAAGTATTTCATGAATAGACAGTTACATTCTGAAATATAAATTAACCTGCAAATAAATGTGCAGAAAGCTTTTACTGAGCTACAGGGTCCTTAGAACTGAAATAAAGAAACCTTGTCATATATGCAGTATAATCTACCATAAATACAACATAAGCTTTATTGTCTTAAAAAAATATATTGCCCTAGCACAGTTCTTACTGACAAGCAGTGGGGGTTACATCCAGTGTTTTCTCTCACTAAGCATCAAAATGCCTGATCTTGAGGAAATTGCTGTGCATAAAATCATTCAGTTTGCAGTACGCTTTTTAACTCGGCCGGAGTTAAGAAATTTCCTCATTGAAATTACTGTAATTAGTACCATGCTCTTCAGTGGAGCAACAATATTCTGCTTGTTGCCTGTGTGGCTGCTGTTCCCCTATAGGCATTGCCCCTGTAATAGGCATCAGGCACACTGTGATTATCTCTTGACTTTAAGATGCCAGATTTCCAACTTGCCTCTGGAGCCTGCTGTCATCCATCTCTGGGAGGATGTGTTTCTAGAAGAGGATCATTACTTGCAAAATGGAATAGCAGTGATGGATACCTCAGTGAGGATGGCCAAGTGTTGATATACACACAAACATATCTGTCTCATTATATGACTCTCTGCTGCAAAGGTAAGAACTCTTTCGGCCTGCTCAAATTGGAAAACCAAGACTTTTGCTTAGACTTCATTGTGCTTATTTTTTCTTTATATTTTTAGTCCACAAAATGCAACTTCTGAACTTCTACTCTAAACAATGTTTGTACAAAAATTTATTGTGGATTTGCAGCTTCTAAACAAAAACTTGGGAGGTTTTTTTTTAATGACAAATTTACTCAATCAGTTCAAACGCCAGCATGTTGAACTGGCTCTTTTTTTTTGCCATCTAGTTCATATATACTCATCTCGTGATGAATCTGGACTCTGAGCCTTTAAAGGCACAACCTACAGCCCATCTCTCCAATGGCTTGAAAAAGGCACAGTGATAAACCACTGTGGAACAACTTATGGGATCACTATCTAAGAGAGACTCCTCTCACTTAATTTCAACCCTTTAAAGGTTAGTCAAAACTTGTTGTCCAATATAGCTTTAATAGCAGTGGAAACCTCCAGAGGATCATTCTTTAATCTCAGGACAGGGACTTGAAGCAGCTAGGATAAGAAAGGTGAGATGTTTGATGGTTATTGAAACAGTCTAGATGTCTAATAGTGTCTTGAATTGAACAGTCTGGATGTCTAACTATTAGATGGCTGAAGTTTGATTAAGTAATTTATTCTATTCATGACATAAAAGTTGGCATAGAATCTAACTTACATTCCCACAGTTGTGTTGATTCACAAATGCACAGAAGACCCAAGAAAGGAGTGCAATACTTATTTCTGGCACTAATGAAGTTACAAGTATGAACAGACATGTTGTCTGCTCAGTTGAGTAAACTAGTTCTAGTTTTACATAGTAATTTTTCAGAATACTTTTACACTGATTTCATGGCAGAAGAACTGCTCTGAATTATGTGACGTTTTCTGCTATTTGTAGTGGTCTAAGTAAGCTGCATAATGCACATAATAATGATAACTCTGGAATGTGCTCTTTCGTTAACCAAAGAAGAAAATAACAGAGTAATGTTAAACATTACAGATAACATTGACTAGAAACATCATCTGGACAATGGGGACTTAATAAATAAAGCTTGATGACAAGGCAATAGATCATTTTAAACAAATAAATATCACTGAGTTTATTCATACATTTTTTTTGGCTCAAATGATGGAAAACTACTTTATATTCCTATACAGTTCACTGCTCAGTACAATTAAAATAATGGTATTTTTGAACCAGTAAGCTCAAGATTAAAATTTGGCAGATCATTTTTAAATTGTGTTCCTAATTCTCCATAATTTGTATTTCTCTCTTAGTCTTCATGGCTTTGCTCCTTCTCTGGATAACTGGCTGCCCTTGAAAATGCCTTGCTTTCCATTCCATGCAGATCAACCATTTGAGCTGTTCTATTGTAAATACATTTCTTCTTATACACCTTCTCCCCTCTGTTGTCCCTTTGCCAAACACATACACTGAGCTTAGCATCAATGCTTTTATGGTTACTGAAATCAAAGTGAGTAGAATTATTTCTGACTTATTTGTGTGGGGAAATAAATCTTGTTGAATCAAACACAATAAATAAGATGCTGCAAATACATAAAAGATAACTATCAAGGGTGGGATTCATTTCTCACCTCTATAAACAACTAGAATGCATAGATCTAAATTAGGATGAGATGAAAGCTGCTCTAGAAGTGCTTATTTCTCTTCTGCACCATGATAGGTGTTTAGCTGACTAGCTCATGTGTAGATGACTATGTTAAACACTTGAAGTAAGGTATAGTGACACCCACTACTTGTTCCTCTATTTCTCTTCATCTCAGTTGTTGCTTCACTGAGTATTTTTTATTAAGAATGACAAAGACCATGTGCTTCACAATTAATCACATTTTATTTTCCCCTTTTTTTAGCTCAGACACATCCCTGCATTTCACTTGGTAGAAAAGCCAATAAGATGTTTCCTGGAGAAACATTTAAACGCATGCCTCCAACAGGTAATGTATGATAATGCATAATAATGCATAATAATGGTTGCATAACTTTAGATCAGGTGTCATACATGCCTACATTCATAAACCGCATTCTCTTTTATTAGATATTCTTGCAGTAGTTTTGTATAGTTAATTTTTACAAATATTCATATCTGGTTATTTTAGATGCCAATTATTTTAACTTAGTAAACGTTTGAAGAGAGTAGTAACCACAGCACATTCATCTGTTCTAATTCTGCTAGTCTTTTCTTAGTCCACCATGATGTGAATTTTATGGGTTAATAATAAGGAAGTCTCACTGTTCTCAAATATCCATTGCTTTTTTCCCCTGCTTCCTCACCAATGCTCCTGTTTGCTTTGGGTTTCTTTGGAGCAGTTGTTTTGTTTTGTTTTGTTTTGTTTTGAGACCTGGCACTACTGTGGAACTAATGAGTCAATAACCATTTTGCTGGATATATGGCTTAATTGGCTGTTTCGGGAACAGGTACAATTATTAAAACACTGCAGCATCCTGCTCGCTCCTTAACCCTCTTTTGGAAAGTCTTGCAGTTGGTGCTGCATGGTTTGACAGGGTGTGCTTTTGTAACAGTGTTCCTCTCAGAGCAGCTCTCAAATGATCCCTCCTCTCTCCAGCAGCTCTAACTTCTCCTGTTTTTTTTTTTCTTCACTTCTAAGGTATCAATTATTTTTGCTGTATTGCTGACAGGTTTGAAAGGGTCAAACAGGAAACCAGATATCAAATAGATGAACAACACATTATGCACCCAACAGAAACAGATGAGTAGGACATTATACAAACCCAACAGCAGAAGAGATGCATTTCATGATGTCATCTGCTAGTTTCTCACATGAAGCCCTTACTACAGTGATTGCTGATACAGTAGTGCTGAAATAGTCATTAAGCCTGGAATCCCTTTTCCAGGGATGATGTTATTATCCAACAAGTATTGTTAATTGCCTACCATTGGTACTATACACAATAATAAGGTTGCAACAGTTATTTGCTGCATTGTTAACTGTAGATGTGAAGAATAAATATGTATATTTATATAATCACTGTTGTTGTTCAAGTATCTGGTAAATAAGAATGATATCTCAAAGGTGGTAATTTCTGTAGGGATGGTCCCTCCCATTTATGAACTCTTCTTGTTTTGTACATCCTCATTATACATTTCAGGGAATATGTTAGCCAGTAGCAGACTTTTACACGTTATTTTGATTGTAGAAAATTTTTTTTAAAAAAGAAGAAGACTCCTAGTTATGACTTTGTACTTCTTTACACCAGAAGCCACAAAGCAATCAAGTAATTTATAAGATGATGGAAAAGTTTTAAGAAAAAAATTGGTAAAGCACATGTGTTAGCAACCAAGAAAATTAAGATGATCACTTAACAAGTTGCTTAGACAAAGATCAACCTAAAAATTCACTTGAGTGAATACAAACAAATGCCTGATGGCATACAGGAGCTGTACTGTCATTTTGGACAAGTAGATACATTGCTTTCTTAGTGCACTACAGAGAATGAATTATCCAGTTGCAGTCCTCCAAAGACTGAATTGGGAGCTGAAGCATTAATTACAGTCATCGTAGACAAATAACAGTATACTTCTCCTGTGGTGAGATGACAAAGTTGAAACAAAAGATGGGATTAGCATACTTATTGAAAAGCCAGAATTTATTGAACTTTTTAAGATTGAGGCTTTCTGGACGCATCTAAATTACCCAGATCTGACACACTGATTTCACATTAGAGAATTCACTAAGTTATCATCTTCTGTCTGAGTTGCAAACAGACCCAGGTGGAAAGTGTCATTGAGAGTCCGTGAAGAGAGAGCAGTGAAGGTAGCCAGGGCTTTTTGGCAGACTATCAACCTGAGATCTAAAGGACAAATAAGCACACTGACTAAACCTCTCTTTTTGCAAAGATAAGAATATACTGCAATTAACTGAGAGGGTTCTTTCTATGGTTCACATGGCAAGAGTCTAACTGAGTTGAAACAGTTATCCTCATACATGCAAAACCTTAAAGAAAACCTGGTTACTTGTTTTGGGCAAGTGTGGTGGGTTGACCCTGGCTGGACACGAGTTGCCCACCAAAGCCACTCTATCACTCCCCTCCTCAGCTGGACAGGGGAAAGAAAATACAACAAAAGGCTTGTGGGTTAAGATAAGGACAGAGAGAGATCACTCAGCAATTACCGTCACCAGCAAAACAGACTTGACTTGGGGAAATTAGTTTAATTTATGACCAATCAAATCAGAGTAGGATAATGAGAAATGAACACTGAATCTTAAAACACCTTCCCTGCACCCCTCCGTCCTTCCCAGGCTCAACTCTACTCTGGATTTTCTCTACCTCATCCCCACCAGCAGCACAGGGGGACGGGGAATAGGGGTTGCAGTCAGTTCGTCACACATTGTTTCTTCTGCTCTTTCCTCCTCAGGGGGAGGACTCCTCACCCTTCCCTGCTCCAATGTGGGGTCCCTCCCACGGGCTGCAGTCCTTCAGGCACAGACTGCTCCAGTGTGGGTCCCCCAGGGGGTCACAAGTCCTGCCAGAAAACCTGCTCCAGTGTGGGCTTCCCACGGGGTCACAGCCTCCTTTGGGCATCCACCTGCTCCAGCATGGAGTCTTCCATGGGCTGCAGGTGAATATCTGCTCCACCATGGACCTCCGTGGGCTGCAGAGGGACAGCGTGCCTCACCATGGTCTTCCCCAAGGGCTGCAGGGGAATCTCTGTTCTGGCGCAGATGTTGTCCCAGAGGCACTACTACTGTTGCTGATGGGCTCGGCCTTGGGCAGCGGTGGGTCTGTCTTGGAGCCAGCTGGCACTAGCTCTGTCAGAAATGGGGGAAGTTTCTAGCAGCTTCTGTAGCCCCCCACTACCAAAATCTTCCCATGCAAACCCAATAAAGCAAGAAAGACAAATACTGAGGAGAATGTAACCATTTTAGTTGGCAATTCAAAATATGACTGCTTAACACTTCAATAGATACATTTAAGACTATAATTGAAGAAAGTAATGCTTCATGCAGAAAAATGTGTATTTGGCCTGAAAGATAGCAGAATTATTTTGAAAAAAAAAAAAAAAAGAACATATTTACTAAAAGATTCTGTAGCAAAACTGAGTCTCTGAACATCTTGCATAAAATATTGGATTCCTTTTGAAGAACAATGCATAATTCTGGAGGGCAACAGTAATAAAATTCTGCTGCATTAACCAAAAGCACAGGAATATTCACGAGAAACCTTCTGCCCTTGGGCCAGGTCTCCTCCCAATCTACTAGAATTATTCTTTTCATAACCTTTCTGTCAGCTCCTGTCTTCTGAACTGCAGTCTGCTTCTTCTGGCCTTGCTATAGCAAAAAGCCGTGAGGCATTTCCTGACTCATCTCCAAGCCCCATACGTCACCGAACAATAAATGCCAGTCAGCAAAAATTTCAGATTCTGGAATACCCTCATCTATGGGCAAGGACAGACTTCCCTGGTAACATCTCACTGTCTCAGAGTGTACATTTAGCATACATAAGCAGACTTAGGCTACTATTCACTACCTAAGCACTGCATTTCCTAAAATGTGGATGGAGAAACCATTCACAATTTTGGCCATGGAATATTTCACACCCTAACTGAAACTGTTCACAATAATCAGTTTTTTAGCTTATAGACACATTTCTAAGGGATTCTATCTGACCTTTTCCCAGCTGCCTGCCACTGAAGCAATGCCCAGCACAGTTCTTTGGAATTCACTGAGTGCTGAAATACCATCTGATGTTTCACTATGTCAGCAGTTTGTGTTGAACTCATCTGAAGTTCTTGAATCCATATTAAGGCATGTGTAGAACATGTAGTTATGGTAAAACATTGCATAACTGTGCGATGTGCAAGCTTAAAAGAGTTATTCTGTAAACATAGGAAAGGTTTTTCCACATTCCACAATCTGAAAAAAAACCACTCCCTTTAGTGTGAGTAGCTGAAGACATAAGGGAATTCTATATATAGTATGGACATGGAGACAACATAGTTGCAGCCTGATCCAAGCCCTGCTGACGTGAACATGAGTCTTTCCCTTGTTCTTTTCTTTAAAACAGATTTTTAATCAGACCTTTATTTCATCCACAACAGTAGCCTTAGTCTAGCTCCCTTGGTATTCACTGGACTTTATCATTAATTCAGCTAGGGACATAAACTAGTTCTGTTTTACAAACTATGCTTAAATAGATTCATGTCTTTTATCCTGTGTCCTACTTTATGTAATTATTTTTTCAACTAAATAGCTCATCTTCTTCACAATCTCCCTTATACATTTCTCTACCTTCCCTAGACCTTGCACTGCCTCCTGGAGGAACAGCCCTGCCTGAAGGTATGGGAAGAAATAAAATGTTAGATTTGTTCTTCACACTCATATAGGCATTCAGATACAAATCCTACAGAAAGGAAGAAAAACATTTTCATGAACATTGTTAACAGTATGTGCTATATTTTTTCTGACTTAAAGAACAGAGAAGCTGACACATAGATTTTTATTTTTTTTATTGAATTAAAAAAATTTGCATTCACTGTTCCCTGGACAAAAAGTTCTGAAAAACCTACATTCATAAACCTTTCACAGAAGTCCACTTTGGAGCTTTTGTTTTAAAATGAGTTTTTTTCTTTTTCTGATTGTTGTTGGATAGTCCAGGAAAAACTATCATCTCTCCTACATTAGGTTTCCAGCTGGGGTAGCTGGGTTTTGACTCAATCCATTAGGCAGTAACTATTTTTGCTTCCTTCTTTCCCACTGACTAATGAATATAACTGCTCAGCTCTGCAATTATTGTTTATTCAGCAAGAGAAATGTCTTTCCTTCAAACATACTTGCAGAATAAGGAAAAGCATCCTCTGTCCTGTAATCTGGTACAAAGTTTCTGTGAGAGCCACAACTGCCTCTGCACTGCTTTGTGATGGGCCAGGAATGATTCTCACTATTCACTGAAAGAGCCCTTGTTCTGGAAGCCCTGAAAAGTATTGCTTTCGGGCTCTAAAGTAGCTTCCCTTCTTGGGGCATAGCCACAGGAAGCTTTGCAGTGTGAATGCACCAACGAAAAACACATTTTAAATAAGAAAATATGTATACAGATGCTAATCACAGGATTGAAAACCAATTGCAGTTCTTTGAATTCAGCCAAGCCAGATTTACTCAACTTCTTTCTCTTTTTTTTTTTTTTTTGTCATTTTAGAGGAAGACATGCCATAACAGCGTAATAGAATGCAAAATTACTAAGTATAAGGAGGAACACAACAACAGCAATAACAATATTTATTTATTTATTTATTTTAGTTTAGGGATAGTACAATAAGAAAAAAATTGATGAAGTGCAGAATTACATTTTTCAGTTAAGAGACGAACTCTTACTATTAGGGTTAAATGTAATAACTGTGGTTTTGAAATTTCACTGTTAACATAACTAAACATTTTTCAATAGAACTGAATCTTAAGTTATATAATTATGAAATTTAAATGCATTTCCCTTTGCTTTTTCAGCAAGATCCCTGGCAGGTCTTTGGAGAAGAAAATTATGGAAGGCTTTAACTTTTTGCCTGTAACAGAAAGCATGAATTTTCCCCTCATTTAGTAGGGGTGAGGGATCACACAACTCCTGTGCTGTGTATCCATCTCAGGGGCAGGAGAACCACAAAACCAGTGTCACATGAATCACTATTCTGAGGTTCAGCTAGGCTCCTTCAGCAAATTTGTTACTTCTCCTGCGGTCATGCTAAAATATTTAAAGCTGTAAAAAGAAACTTCTAAAGCCATTCCTCCATCTTTTGGCACAATATGGTTTACTCAGCTAGAATAATGATGCATAACAGACTTCTGGGGCCCAAGAAAGTTAAATAAAGATCCCTGGTACTGAAGCAATAAACTTGCCATATTTTGCAATGTAAAGGGTTAAATTATATCTTCAACGAAAGCAATTGCAAGATGCACATTGATTTCAAAGAAGTTAGTTAGGATTTCATGTACAGGTAAAAAGCTATTGCTACTCCTTAAAATCATACATTATCTGATACTCATACTGTCGTGGAAAATGCAAAGTATATTCAGGTCTTTTCGTCAGTATACCAGTCACTAAATAAGTAGGAGTAATGCTAAAAATCAGTTGCTAACAAGCATGAAAACACTATAATAAGATAACAAGATAAATTGATACTTCTTCATGGCATATAACTATTCCTTCTCATCACTGAATGTTTTCAGGAATATATGAATGTAACAAAGTTAAGAGGTTTTGACATGGAAAATTGAGGAACAATGGATAAAATATATTGCTGACTTATCACTCAGATAACTGCTATACAGTTTCATTTCATTTTCTAAAGATTTGTATAATAGAGAAAATAAACATGATGAAATGTTTGAAATCAGAATGTTTCCTAAGCCTTGCAACATATTGTTCTAACACAGTAACATTCTGTAGACAATTTTACTAGAGATATTTAACAAAGCAAAATCTGCTTTTGTAGATCAGCTTCTTTCCCGCAAGATTTGTAGAGCTGCAAAAACACATTAAATGTATGTCTTGAACTTTAAAGCCATCCAGAAATAACCACATCATTTTTCAAGTTCCTTCTTTCTTCCATAATTCCTTTTTTCTTCCATTTATGCTGTAAAACACAGCAACACAGTTTCTAATGTTTTGTTTCTGAACAGCTGTGTAAAAAATTAAGTGCAGAACTGAGAATGCATCTGCATCCAGGGGCTAGGAACTAAGTCATGCTCCAAAGTCTTTTATAGATATTGTAGACTTTGAAAAACTCAACTTCTTTTCATTTTTTCAGTCAGTTAAACTCAGTATAGGATACCATCCCACCTTTTCCTTCAGAGCTGTAGTATGCTAACTAATATCATATAGACATTACACCCTTAAGGTTCCAAGTTTTTGAGAAGACTCACTACCATGCCACCAATTTAGATAGCTCTTACAAATAACACATGTAAAGGGGATGCCAGAGCTAATTTTAGCTCAGAATTCCTGGGGAATTCACTAAATTACATATTGCAAAACATAGCAGCTCTCAGTTTATAAAAATTCCTGAAATTCTTTCTGCTCCATCTTTTGTTGGTTTTAGGGTAGAGACACCAAAAAAAATTCTAGAGAAATGTCATTACTTAATCACTGCCTCTTGCATAAATAATCAACAGTGTATGCTAAGATGCCTGAAGGCTCCTTCACATGCAACCCTAGAGATAAGGCAGAAAAAAGTATTATTCCCAGGGCAGAAGCCATACCTTTGCATTTGTCTAGAGCCAGAGTTAAGCATGTTCCCCATGAAAAGGGGAGCAGAGATTCAGGTTCCTCTGCATCTCTCAGAGAGAGGCTCAGAAATGAAGGGCTGGTACTCTGACATCAGCTGCCAGGGAGGTGCTCTTCTTCCAGATCATGCCTTGCTTATGGGGCACATGCTTATGGGGCATGGCGTATTCCCAGGTGCCAGCTTTTCTGCACCTAGGTGGGCAGGAAGCTGCCAGGATAGCTATTGCCTATGTACAGAAATAGCCCAGCATAAGTTATTTCATTCACACTATTGCATATACGCAGAAATAGCCCAGGGCAGCCAAGCTGTGTGTGGTAGGTGGGACACATGCCAAGGAAGGATTATGTGGGACCTACTTACTCTAGGGCCAACCTCACTGCTTGGGACAGTTCAACACAGCACAGAACTCTGTCTTGCCATTATATCAAGGAAAATAAGTTTAAGGGAGGTCTCACTAAGTCATTCAGTCCCCCATCCAAACCCAAACCAGGATCAACTGTAGCTATGTGCTCAGTTTTGCTCTAGACATGCTGTGCAGTAGGGCTGTTCAGTATCTTTTTTTTTTTCCCTTCCTTTACTTATGTTTGACTCATGCACCAGTTCTCTTTGTGGTTCCTGGCTTGTCTTGCAGAGAGCAGGCTGCCCAGCAGCAACCCGTGCAGTCTGCTTTAATGTGCATATATCATCAGCTTCACACTTTATTCAAATATCCAGCAAAGAAAAAGATGAAAGAAAACAGAGGCTGTAATGGTTCACACAGATTATGTAACATCTGCTCTATAATCAGCGGAAAATAATTTGTCTGCCTCATCAACGACATTACTCACATTTATGTAGAAAAATAAACTGCATGAAAAATGAGTTTCAACCTTGGCAACAGATCCTCACTTCTACTTACAATAGAGCAGAAACTGGAAATGGAAGAGGTGTAGCTGCTTACAGTATAAAGGCATTTCCGAAGACATGAATGTGTGTTGCATTCCTGAGCATGACCTGAATTCCCCCAGCACAGTGAGACCTGCTGGAGAAGGCTGCAGGGGGAGAGAGAGAGAGAGAGAGAGCGCTTTTCATAACATAAAGCACGGACCACTATGAACTAAAGAGAAAGAAACTTCCCTGTAATGAAAAATGAATGATGTTATATTTAAAATACTGTGGTAGTTTATGACCTGATAATCAAAGTTACACAAGCAGGTATGTGCTTTATGAGGTCCTCTTTCCCACTGTGTTCCCCCATGCTGAGTGCCAAGAGGCAGGCAGCAATGTGGCAGGTGGGACCATACATTTGGTTTATGTTTTACTTGGGGGGTAGAGGAAATGAAAACTCTCTTTAAGTTCTTGAAATATTTACATCTTAAGAAAATCACCCTGAAGGAGGTCTTCTTTTTACGTGCAATGTAATAATAACACCTTTGCATAGAACTCTGCCATGACCTATAAAAAACACACAATGGCATTTTGCTGTCAGCATTGTATAGCTTCAAAAAAAAGTTTCTTGCTCTGTTAGACCTGGAATTTTTGTGAAAAGCTTTGGGAGCTCAAAACCTGCCTCAGACCCAGGTGTAAGGCATTAAATGTGTTGGAAGGAAACAGAATGGACAAGGGAACCTACCCAAAGAACAACATGATGATGCACATCCAATTTAAAAAGAATTAACAATGAATGCTAATATATTCTTTTAAAGCCACTCACGGTATATTACATTGGGGAAGATTGCTACATTCCAAACAGGGCAATCAAGAAGATATTCACTGACAGATGCCAGTACCAAGTTTTTGCTCATTTCTTTGGAATAAGAGTTATCTAATCACATATTCATTGTTTTCTTTTCCTTCTGTACGAAAATCAGAAGCTTACAAACACATTTTATGTCTCTGACTTTTTGGGGTACTTTTTCCACTGATTTTTCAGCAGAGAAACAAAATGGAACCTAATCCATTATTGTACTTCTAGTGTCAGATTATATAATAAAGCAAAATGTGTCTCCTATTCATTTATCAGTATTTCAAATCAGCTAAGTTAATGGGTAAGTAGATGGCTTTTTTATCATTCAGTGAACATTTGCACAGATGTAACTTTCTCAGAGGACAAAACTAAAAACTGTTTGCAAAACTTTCTACACAGCTTTTTATACTATTTCCCTAGTGACCCTGAAAGTTGAAGTATACTTTTATTTTTGATCAGCCTGGTTGTGGGGCTGTCCAGTTCATCTTGTTACAGTAGAGATAATTTGGTAGAAATATCTAGAATTCACCACGTTTGCTGTAGCTTAAATACTGTACTATCTTTCCAGTCAATTGTTGCCAGACTTTTAGGCATATGACAATTTAGCACCTATTCTAATACTCCAGGAGAGATGTGTTTTGCTAAAATATTAACTGTAAGGAATTTAATGTAAATTTAATGTGAAGTATCCTCAAATGTCACTTTTAAGATGTAAATAAGTCAAAGAAATATTTTATGAGAATATTTTGAGTAATTAATCCAAACTTGTCTAAATTAGCAAAAGGTTTTTCCATTGATTCCAATAGGTTTTGGATCAGGACATCTCCAGGTAAGTTCTGAGTTCAGAAGTCTTTTTAATTCTACAGTTACTGCTGGCTTTGCAAAAACTACATCTTTCCCAACAGTATATAATGGCTTAAATTAAACAAAATTCTTAAACAAAATTTCTCACTTTCTCATGTACAGAAGCATAAAGGTTCAGAATGTCTACATGCACTTTTTATTTGAATTTGCATCTTACTGAAATCTTGTGGAGAGGAATCTCAGACATGAAAAAACTTTGCAAAGAATAATTATAAAATGTTTCCTTGATCATTCCAAGCGTATGTGTGTAAGGTGTTCTTCCTTTTTGCCGATAAAACAAGATTTTGAGCATAGCAATACATAGCTCCTACACAGTGCTGGATATTCCCTCTACCCTGCTAGAAATGAGTAAATAAGAAAAAAAAAAAAGCTTCTGACAAACTTTTAACCTGTATTTTAATTTTTATATATCTCTCATATTCTCTTTGGAAATAAACATAGTCCCTTCCTGATGTGAGGAAGTAATTTCATAGTTCTCGTGAGGTGTCTTCTCTCAGACTGGTCTGTGACAACCACTGGAAAAAATTGATTCAGATTGAGCGTGAATATTTTAGATAACAGGAATATTCTATTTTCAGTAATACTTTCTGTCACCATACCTATTCTTATTAATCCACTGTTGGTTTCTTCAACATGTTTGACCTGAGAGCATTCAACGGGGTGTCTGTAATGGGTTGGCAGGTATTTTCATCCTATGGTGGATACCACTGAAGTGTAAGAACATCGTTCCCATTACCATGGTTATAAGGCTGCAATTCTCCATAATGAAGGAGAAGAATTATCAAGCATTTCTCTAAAAATGAAAGTGTGCTTATCATTAGAGGGGTCTTGCTGGTAAGGCTGACTTCCCCCTTGGTGATGAAGGGACCTTGCAAATTCCGCATGATGTGCCACGGAGAGCAGCAGGTGGCATGCCGCAGATATTTCCTGCCAGGAGTAAAGGGACTTCAGTGTCCCTACATCTCCAGTTCTCGAAGGGACTTGAAAATTTCAGCTTGACAGCCCATGTGACCCCTGCCCTGGTGAAGATTTTGTAGGAACAGGAGGAACGGATGCATTTTCCTGATGAATCGGTACCCTCATTTCCTGGAAATACTGTTTTCTTTTGTGATACATGGGCCAATTTTGTTCTTTAACAAAGGAGTTCAAAAGCTTGCTGATCAGCCTGAGTAAATCTCCATCACTGGTAGCCCTGTCCTTGTTTTAATCTGGCAAAAACCTGCATATTTCTGGGGTAAATTAGAACCAGTTAACATCCTATAATAGTGTCGGATGCTAATTATAAAATTTTTGCTGAAGCTTTCAGTACATATTTGTAGCGTTTGTAACTTTTGTCCCACTTCACATTCCAAGGAGGGAACATGTGATTTTTGTTGATGATAGCAGTTTTAATTAATTGCTGTTCTCCACTGGTGTAGGTAATGATGGAGAAATCTGCATATTAAAAAAAATCAAACCAAGAAAGACAATGCAAACTGCTCTATAGTCTTGCACGTTTATCTTACCTTCAAACACAGCAAGCAAAAGGGCAGAGATCTGTCATTTTGCTATATATTCCTCTTTATTATAAGGGTGTCATATCTTTCATTTTTTAAATTATCCCATTGAAATTTCAGAGCTTTTCAATCAGCTAATATATCCTGTAATAACACAGAGCGTTGAAGGTAAAATAATAATTTTTACTGAAGATTTTTTCTCCCTTGAAAAGAAAGAAGCAAGTGCACAAAGGATAGGTCAGGTTTACTGGCATAAGTGAGGACAGGTTTCAGTGTAGCATAACTGATTTAGTTCCCTTGCCTCAAGGGTTCTGCTGATGCAGAAGATGCAGAAAACTCCACCTTGAGTAGATCCGTATGAATACGAGTTCAGCCTAAAGATAAGTAGGACACAGTTGTCTAAATATTAATGTTTCAGAAGTCTCCTTAAGCTAATGAAAAAGAATTAGTCCTTAAATCAAAAAAATTAGTTTTAATAATGTAGAAGTGTTAATAGTTGGCATAGGTAAATATGGTACACGGATGATTGTCCTTGACAAGAAAGACAACTAGTTTTGCTTAATTAGGCAGCTGGATAATAAACCTGCACTATGTCCTGATATGAAGTTTGATAATGTTAAGACTAAACAGTAAGGTTGCTTTAACACGTACAGCTTACAGTTTGTTGCCTAATACTAATATAGTTTAAATTTATGTCTTTGAACTAGGCTGGTACGGTTCTGATCGCATGGTAACTGTAAATGGTACTTTGCTTTAAATGCAGATGCATCTATAATGAACCAATTAAGCAGAGAACCCTGACTTATTGTGGGGATCACATCTATAATATGTAATTTGCTAATGGACATGTAAATTGGATGCCTTGAAAATATAAGGGGCACTAAAGAGAAATTTTTAGAAGCCATTCTTACACTCTGATATATAACTTTCAACTTGTTTTTGACACGCCAAGATTTTGAACATGGAAGGACTTATTTATAAATTCTGTTATCTCCAGTTCTGATTTCTAGCAATGAAAACAATGGAATTCCCACTGGGGACAAGAAGACTCTGTTGTACTAAAAAAATACTTTGTAGTAAGTTTTATGACAGTGTTTAACAGGAATCAACTACGAACCCTGAAAAGGGAACTTAAAACTAGAAATATCCATGATGGCCTAAGAGCACAAACAGGAGAATATTTCTAGGCAGAGATAATATCCTCTGATAGACAGATTGGTATAGCTGGAAAATGTAATAAACTTACAGACACATATATGTTTCATACTGATCGTGATTTTATGTGCCCAAAGGCTTGCCTGACATTTCCAACCATAGTTACTTACAATCCTAGTCTTGCTTAAAAACTAACTTAACTTTTACTAAGCAGTTGCAGCACCTTAAATCTTTATGTCGTTAAGAACTGCAAGTTTTAGTTTGCTTGCCAGAGTTTGGCCTAATAGGTGATTAACAAATATGGTACAGATATTGCATTAGGTAGGAAACTTGGATTTGTTCCAGTATATCTGTTCACGAATACCAATAAATATGTAGTAGAAATTATAGATTAATCACTCCAATATAGGAAGAAATTTTGTATAGATGCTCATCATTAAGTCATAGTTGTCAAAGAGAAAAATTAGAAGAAAAGTAAACAGAAGACAAGAGAAGAAAAGAGGTTATTTTTTTCTCCAAATTGTGTGACTGTCACTGAAGATGCATAGGACTTACATTCCTAATGTTTATTTGCACTTTTGAGCATGTCTGCTAAACACAGTTCTTTGCTTTGCAGGCAACACTTTCAGAATGACACTTGATTAATATGTACCTATATAAACTAGCTAACAAACTCACATTTTCACAAGAATTAATATGAACAAGAAATTGTGAAACACATAGCATTACATATTTTTGCATTAATTATGTTAATACCATTAAAATATTTTTATCATCATTATCAGATTATCTTTCAGAAGGTGTTGTGAGAGTCTTTTCACCCCACTGCGTGCACCAAAACATGAAGTGTGTTGAAGGAGTCTAGTGTGACTAACTTAAAACTTCAGTACAGAAAATAAGACAAAGTTTGGATAAATTACTTCTGGAGGTATCTTTTCTCTCAATTGGGTTTAGACATACCATGGGATAAGACTACATATCTCATATTTACAGTGCTGAAGTTAGATAAGAGGAGTCCCAAACTGGGAGGCAAAGGGTTACATTTTGTATTTCAATAGCTTAGTCTAATCTTGTGTTGAGTGAGTTTCACTGAAACACAAAGTTTTTCTCAGGATGTCTCATGAACAAATTATTCCCATCTATTAGTGAGAGGATAAATTCAGCCCAGGCAACAATGCTGGTGAGACCCTCCAAACAATGCCTCATTACTCTCCTTGGTTGTATTAAAGAGGAACTAAGACCTCAAATAAATCAAGACAAATGTTGAAAGAAGATTTACAGCAGGAAAAAGACTTATGATTATAGAATCTGTCTGCAGATAGACAATATAATTGTATCCTTTGGAAACCTAACAGAGTTTCTTATTCATTGCTGTACTTAGAATTTGCTCCTAATGGGAAAAAGTATGTATATGCATATGTATTAATGAACCGCATAGCAAGAAAACTATGATGTTGCATATTATTAGTGTAATTTTTTTTGCTAGTTTTGTAAACTAGGAAAGAACATACATTCATACAACTTGTTTCATTACTTCTGTATTTGCTTGATTTTACTGCAGTGCTACTAAGGTGTAATTCTTACAACACACCAAGTTTTATGTTTAAACTCCAGTGTTTGGAAATGCTAAATTAAGATTGACTACACAGTTGGAATTCATGCCCCTTGCCCATAAGCACTTTGACAGTCTTTACCTATGGAATACATTTTATCTTTTTTACAAAGGTCCTTTGCCTCATTCAAGGAACTGAGTGGATAGTAATTCCAATTAGCAAGCAGTAACCCATTTTGTGTTTGGGTTTTTATTGTTGTTAATTTTGTTTTTTATTGTTCAGTGTGTGTATCCCATCTGAATGATCAGAAAGTTTGCGTGAAGAACATTACGCATCAAGCTCAGATCTACCATAAGAGGCTCATTGTTTAGTTCACAAATTGTTTAGTTTGCCAATTTTCATTTTCTTGTTCTATTGTACCTCGGTTTTAAGGATAAAGTAACAGTTTAGAATACATCCAGTTAAGAATAGAGAGACTGGATAGCCGTCTTTCAACTTCATGTCAGGTCTTTTCATAAACCTTTTCAGATTTTTTTACTGTTTGTTACTGAACAGAAATCTCTTAGCAAATTCCTTGTGAATGATGTAGCTCTTGAAGAAAATACCACAACTATATGTTAAAGTTCAGGAGAGAATAAATACATTAATAATGCTGCTTGGTGTTCATATTTCAGAAGACAATGCACAACTTCAGCAAACAGTGAGGAACAACATTTGATTTTAGGCAAAAAAATCCACAATAAGGACTTAAAATGTATAGTAACTGCCCACTCTTTCTTTAATTTTTTGGTGGTAGTGGTCAGAATCCCCCCCAAATTAGTCATATTTAAACATATGTCCTTTTTGTGTCCATGTACAGAATTCCGTGGGAACAGTGATTATGGATCCAACAAACCATGCAAAATACTGTTGGTATTCCAAAAAAAAAGACAATAAAAGAAAGATCTCAGTCCAGAGATACTCCTTTTGATTTTTGTGTGCATGTGTATTTATTTATCTTAAATCATTATTTACATTCAGTAACACTCTACTTGTTGAGTTTGGGACACAGAGGCTGAATAAATTCAATAAAATGACAAAAGATTAATTTCATGCTGTCTAAATAAGATTTATCAATCCAGCCCTTCTCTGTAAATGAACAATTTAAAATGTATGCCTGTGGCACACAATTGCCAACCCTGGGCCATGTGTCACAAATACATGTCTGATGCCTGCCTTGCTTTCAATAATGAATGATAGCTCACAACTTGCCACACTAAAATGAGATTCCTTGTTTATATTTTATCTCCCTCTTCCTCCTTCCAGCTTATTCAGGACATGCTAGAAATATTTAGGATTCCCGAAGGCCTTTATCAAGAAACAAATCTATAAGACTCAGTGCTGCAGAAGATACAACAGTTTACCGATAACACTACAAAACAATATATAATAACTGCATGGTCACACCTTTCAGGCCTCTAAGTATAGAAGACAAAATTAGAAGATAACTAGTTTACCATACCTTTAGCATAATGGAAAAAAGAGGGAAAATTATCATCTTACAGACCTTTGCAAAGAAATCTGGCATGCATTCTTTCCATTGTCCTTAAACATTGTGCTCAACACAAACCACAGTTTTGACTTTTCCACCAGTCTCCCAGCAGCACGGCTACTGCCCCTCAGCTAAAGCAACAGCAGACTAGCACAGTAGGGCTATCTGACCATAGTCAGCACCGATTAATGAGCCCATGAAATGAAGGTTTTGCCAAGTGCCAGTCTGATTATTGCAACAGACCTAAGTCATTTTGCTGGAGTAGTCTAAAAAGGACCAAGGAAAAAGTGATTAGCAGCCAGCAGAAAGTGAAAAGACACTATGAAGAGCAAGATAAAGCATTGTTGCAAGTCTGTAAGAACTAGCTTTCCAAAGCTATCAGCCATGCACCGATGTCAGCAATTCAAGTGATGTGTATAGATGATGGCTGTGGCACTGACTAGTGTCACAGACTGAGGACTAATGTAGGAAGTGGCAAGTGAAAATATTTAAGAGGCAAAAGTCACTTCCAATTTTGCATGAAACACTTTATATCACACAAGCAATGTGATAAAAATGATTAGATGAGCGCTATTTTTACAGAGAATTTAAGCACAGCTACTAACACAAATAGTACTACTAATAATGCAATACTCACTCTCCCACCCCATGACTTCCTCTCTCTGACAATACAAAATAACCAGAGCAGAGATTGATTTGAACCAACTAAAGAGTATGCCTGATTTACTGGGGAATTGTGAAGTGACAGTCAGGTCCTAGTCCTGGATGGGTTTATAAAAATTGATGTAAAGGTGAGACTTTCCTTTTCCACTTTGAAACAGCATTCCTAAAGATGTTGCTGTGGAGGAGGCCAGAAAGCATTTGTATTGTTTTGGATGCCAAACAGCCAAATTGCTCTGAGAACTTGCACTTAAGTGGACATCTAGCTGGAAAACATATTCATAGACTTAATAACTAAAGGAGAAACGGTATGTTCCACAGTATTACAGCTTTTTCTACTCTTTTGGTTGGGTTTTATGATGTAGAAATACATGCTCGCTAACTCCCTGATGCATCTTGTTCTTTCCAGTGCTTCCAACCACTTGTACCACTGAGTCTATGTCTACATTAGCCCCATAGAAACACAGCAGTAGCACCTCCTGATAAGAATTGATCTCTAAGGCAAAACCACTGTTGCTGAAGCTTTGTCACATATGTTATATGCACCTCAGGGGTTTTGCTTCACATCAATTCTAGCCTGGCCCCTTGGACTGAACCGCCTGGCCACCGGCAGGCATTATGCATGCTCTTAGGTTATGCCTTTTTTTCACACTGAGGGATCCTGGGCCTCTAAGACTGCTCCACAACATAACATAAAGTGCTGTGAATGGAGACAACAGGGAGATTTACTTCTAAAAACGTTCTTTGTCTGAACTGAAATACTGATATGAGCACAGCCTTTGAGGATGCATCTTCAGATTTCTTCAGGTGGTATGCTTCTGAGGATGTGAGACAAGCAGTGCCTTGTCTTTCTTTCTGTGTGGATATTATGATTATGACTAAACCTCACATGCAATGTGTGGGATGGGGGAAAAACTCCTTATGTCCTCCCCATTTTACATATCTGCTCAGAAAGACTCACTATTTAGCTGTTAAGACAGTTTGCTGAAGAAACCAAAATAAATGCTTTTATATGGGTAGTCTGTAATATCCTTTACTTGTATAAAGCAGAATATATTATTACTAGAGAGAAGAATAACACCTTCTGTTCCTGGTCCCTTTTAATTTTTAAAAAAAAGATAGAAATAACAGAAAGAGTGTTTTAAGATTATAAACACATTAGCTGATACCCTGCAAGGCAGACAGTGTTTTACTTGACACTCACAGAAAGTAATATGCCAAGTAGCACACATCATGAGGCTGAGTGGAAGGCAGAACAGTATTGTCTTAAACCTAAGCCTGGGCTCTCACCACAGGGTTGTCCTTACAATACAGGACCATTCTCTGAGCCTTCACTGTCTTCACACAAATAATCACTGTCAGGAAACTCAGTCTTTCCAACTCATAGCCAAGAGACCTAGAAAGATCTGGCGACCTGTTGCCCCTTGATGAAACAAGCTGTTGTGGCCTCTGGGAGAGCTCTTCAAGCACAGTAAAGAAACAAGCACAACAAGAGGGATCACCAGTCTCACCGGTTAGTAATAGTTGCAGGGAAAGATGTTTTCAGCTTCATGTTCACTTTTCTTCTTTATTCTGTGATTGAGATGGAGATGGAAATGTCTCATCTAGGTTAGTTTATGAGGAAGTCTTTTTATTGCATCTGCACAATGCTTGCAATCTTTTTTTCCCAAGGCGCTAGGAACCCCTTTCAGCCAAACAGAAAGAAAAAGGAAAAAATAATGAGTGCTGGCACTCTGAAAACAAGGACAATGCTTATTTGATTGAGCAGAGTATTTCTATACTTTAAATCAAGTTTTTCCATTGACTTCAATGCAGGTGCAGAAAGCAATGCGTGCCCTGCCTCTAAGTACAGCACATTTTTGGGGGTATCTGAGGGACAATCCCTACAGACTATGTGACTATAACAATATGATCATTGAGTTCAAAATCCTCTGGAGGTAAAAATGTTAGAGCAGTCTGTCCAGAATAGTCACCCAAGTACCCCAAGTAGGTTTGAATTTTAACCAAGCAAAAAGGAATAGACTACTGTGAAAGTCTGAACTTTTGTCCCCAGTTCATCATAACAGAAAATGAATGTGGGAAGTGGATGGAAAGTCTAGACTTTATCTTTGAGGGGAAGAAATGAGCTTTGAAGATGGCACACAGGCTACTCTGTGAGATTCAGTTACCTGAGTAAAACCTCTGAGTGTGAAAGCTTGCTTTTAATAACCCGCAAGGACTCCATTTTCAACTTGAGCTCTGTTCAAGGCTGTCCTGGAGCAGAGAGCACCCAGGCCAAGAAATCCTGACTGCAAACTGCCACCTTTCTCTATCTCTGCAGGTAAAAGACCTGCAGAGCACAATCTGCTGACCGTAGGGAGTGGGTTGCAAACACAAAGCCAGAGGTGAATAGAACAAAGGAGCAGCTTAAAATGCTATAGGTAAATTAAGGTGAAATAGAGAGGTATTAACATTTTTTTGAGCGAATACAACATGATGAACTGATGCAATAAAGTAATTTAATTGCAACCTACTGTAAGGCACTGAAGTTAATGATGGGTAGAGTGACAGGGTTTTAGGAGGAAGCTATTTTAATTCACGGTAGACATGGCAAATTTCAAATCTGGCTTGATTTCTGAATATCCATGCAGATCTCATGTAATAACTCTTAGGAAAAAAATTACCTATGACTGCCTTCTCACTGGAAAAGAAAATGTACTTTTTCAATTTTCATATTCAGTTGCTAATACTGACATTTAGGTAAATATAAAGACTATTTGTTACATTTTTGTGGCTTTTAGGGCATATTTATTTAAGCTATCCAGGGAAGATAATAATTTTTCAGGGGTTCATTTTCTTCGTGGTTACACCCAACATTGGAATATGCAACATGAAATCAGAGGAAGCCTTGCAACTTGGCTCTAACATTCACATCTTACTACTGAACAGTGGTTTTGCCTTTTATAACAAAAAATGTCTTTGGAAAGAAGTCCTGCAAATTGTGCAGCAAATAGTGGACCTGGCACTGTCTCTTTTTTTATCAGAACTGATGGGTTCAAGGGAGAAAATGGTATATTTTCTACATATTGATCAATTTCATGATGTCTGTTGCCTATTTTAATAGCATAAGTGTCACTGGTTTATTTATTAACAGGAAAACCTTTCAGTAGAGCTGGCAAACAAGCAGCCTCCTCTAGCACCTCTGATTAATTCAAGCACCAGTAACTTAAAAGTATTCATGAGCATCTTAGACTTTCTTTGTATGTATAGGGATGGGGCATTCCAGAAGCTGGTGTGCATGTTTGTCTTTTTAAGAAGCTTCAGTTAAATCTCTTCACCACCCAGACTAGAGAGTCATTTCCGTGGTGCAGAAGATCTACATACAGTTTGTTATGCAATAGTCAGAATGTTATCAGTGGTGCATCCTTTTGAATGAAGTCATCTGGGCTGCTTGGTACTAAACTGGGAAGAAATTAGATCTAGTTAGGTTAAGGAAGTTTTAATATTTCCTGTCATAATAAGAGAAGAAATTGTGGTTGGAATCAGATTTCACCTCATTCTTCTAAACGGAAGTAAGAAAGTAGTTCACATTCTCCACTACTGCATGGGCAAAGAGTTATTTATTGATTAAACACAAGTCAGATGGTATCAGCCTAAAGTATTCAATCAAAAATATTGGTGGATTACATTAAGAAACTTCTTAGGTCTTATTAGTATGTGAGATACCAACGTCTTTTATGACTGCACCAACTTTGCACATGAGTAATCAGTTTACAGATGGTGCTGTTTCCCAATTACAGCAGCTCTGAGTAATTTATTAGTCTTTTCCCTGGACTACCCATTATCACCATTCTATCCCACTTTAATGAAGCTCAGGACTCCCTGAAAGAGCTCCTTTCAACTTTCTGCAAATAATCTTCAAAGAATATTTTTATCTGGACAGAGGAAGATCACATTGATTTACAAACTGGCTCATTAAGTTGGTATCTGGACAGGGTGGTGGGTGAGAGGGCTACTGAGGTGGATATAAATTTAACCAGTTTAGCTCTTGCTCTGCACTTATGCACTTTCTCATCTCTAATTTAATCCAAGTCTGAGTCTGCCCTCAATGTCATCTCTGGATAACGGGTGACATTAGTTCACAGACATCTGTCTTGACCATGAGATTGCTTTGTTTCTATGGCTGCGTTGCTGACCCCACTGAGACAAAACTAAACCCTCTTTGAAGGTGTACAGCTGTGACACTTCTGCAGTCTTGAAGCAGATCATCAGGATGCAGGTTGTCAGAGGTGCTGGCTATGCCTCCCAATTACTTCAGCCCTCTACCAGACCAACTGGAAAAAAATCACAAAACAGAGTGAGATCTGACTCAAAACCGCTGGCAGCAGTCAATGTGTCTTCAACGGGTTCAGACAGTACTGGGTTGCATCCTGAAAGCCCAGTACTGTGAAGGCTGTGGCCATGAACCTGATTGCCTGCATTTAAATTGTGCTGCTGAAATAAGATGGACTATTCACAGGCTTAGGGATACATGTTTCTTTAGATAACTTGGTGGAAAGTGTCACAATAAAATAAGTGGAAATGCACACACACACACTGATTAAAAGGAAATCCTCCATATGGAATTCCATATGTGTACATATCCATGTCATATATCTGAGTTTATAAAGTACAGCACCTGCAGAATGGGAAAAACGATGATTCACCTCTTGCTATCACATTTCTTTCTCCCACCCCAGGCCAAACAACTAGAAATGACTGTATTTATTATTTTAGAGAGCATGGAAATGGACCATTCCCTTATTGAGACCCAGATCAGTGCTGCAAACACTACTGAGAAACTAGCAAAGATCCTTCTGTACTCTACATAGGCCAAAACTTGTGTGTGTTTGTATTTCACCTTTTTACTGAAACAGACACAAACCCCAAACCACTGAGTGACCCAAGTACCCCCTCAAATACTTGGCACTTGGAAATATTGGACATAATTTCCTCCAGTATAACATTATTAATTTTCCTGGTAGTGTAACATCAGCAGAATCCAAACATCAGCCCAGACCTGGAAACTGTGAGCTGACACGGCATCACACTGGTTTAGCTACTGCCTTTCGGGGCTTTCAGTTTCCCAGCTGTCCCTGTAGGCTTCACCAGGAAGTAGCAACCACAAGAAATTTATGACAAATTGAAAGGGTACCAAATGATAAATGTATTAGATTTTGGGTTTACTGTCTCAGGTGTTAAGCTAATGTTACAAATATAGTATATATGCATTTTTTATGTGTAGTCTTTTTACTGTGCTGTCAGAAACGTGCAGAAAATTCAAACATATCTAAGCAAATGAAAAACTTTTCTGCCAATTCTCAGTGCAACTGAACCTTTTCAGTTTCATTTAACTTCTTCTACAAACCAAAAGCAATTTTCAGAGAAGATAAATTATTTTCACTGTAAGAATGCCAAAGTTTCTTAGATGAAACAGGCAATTTTTGCTGGAGACAAGTATATAAAAAAGTGCTGTTTACCACAAAAATTATCAATTTAAAAGCCTCTGCACTGAATAAAATGGCAAATATTTTATATACTTATGAGAAAAAATTGTGAAACATCTGTTTGTTGTAGTGCTGATAAAATAATGTGACAGTTTCTAGAAACATTTCCTGAGTGTTGAAGGTATCTAAAAGATAAAGTAAGTATATGGCAAAACTGTCTCTTCACTTACACACCATTAGTAGAGGAAAGGAAGACTGAATAGTGTCGTGCCCCAAATGGGCTCTTTGCCTGAAGTTTTTCAGCAAGCAAGGGCAGATGCTTCACAGACTGAGACAGGTGCATGGTGTGTCCAGCACATCAGAACCAGTGTGAAAGGACATGTACTTTGTGCATTATGTTGACCTAGAATTAGTAAGGAGGGAAGACAGAGGTACAGAAGTCCCTATTCCATCTGAAAACTGCAAGACTAAATGCTGATCTTTATTTAAATCAGGTTACAGATGCACAGTCTAGCCCATAAAAATAAATATTAAAAAATAAAAATAAAAATTAAAACCATAAATTCAACCTTTATAGTGTCATTTTTTGATAAAAATTCTTTCTTTGGTCCCAGTAAGCACACCACTTAGCTAATTACTTTAAATGTAATTAATAGATATTATTGGTGTTTGTATGTATGTAGAAATCTAATCTATGCATTTAATTTTCCATGTTATTAGGTGCAGTACTAATTAGACTGTACTACAGTAGTACAGATTGACCTCTTTCTGAAAAAAAATACTTTTAAGCTATTTTTCACGCTCAGAAGCAGAGAAATCTTTTTAGTACAAAAGCTTAAAACATCTTTGATACCTACATATATGTTCTGGAACAGGTGAAGAATAACTGATAAGAGTAGTGTCATTGACTTAACTTTCCACATTAAAGCAAAAGTAGATCTTAACTGATTTTTTTTTATTATTGGGTAATTATGGGACCTCAGACTTCAAAGGATAGTGATTACAACAGTGAAGAGTGGTACAGCTTCTGTTTGATGATAAACACGCATACTTATAATTTCCTTTTAAATGCAATAAGTTGCTCAGTAAGGAAAAAGCCATTTTCCTTTTCCTAATAAAATATGGCACAAAGAAAGGACTATGAGTTCCAGAAAATAAGGCAAACAGTAGTTTGAACTCTGGATCATTTCCTTAGTGCAGTTTTCTTAAAAAGACTGTGATTTCTCATTTCCTCTGGCATAACCACAGTTTCTTAGCTCATACCCAGATCAGATCAAATCCTTTCAAAATTAGCCTAACAGAGCTATTATTATTCTATGGAGGACAAATGTGATCCTAACAGAATGTTACAGGAGTTCTTATTATTAATGATCATATCCTGCAGTACACTCCAGGAGTCCCAGGAATTATTGGATCCTATTGTATGCTCTAATACAGAGACATTGCCATCCCATGTTGTCTCCTCCCACACATACTCAGCTAAAGCAGCTCTCATATGCAAAAGGTACAAAGTTTTTTTCCTAAGGTCATTTACCAAGTGCAAAGTCCTGCACCTGGGATGACATAACCAAAGAGCCCAGTATAGGCTTTGACCTGTGTGGCTGGGGAGCAGCCTTGCTGAAAGGGACCTGGGGGTCCTGGTGGACACCAAGCTGAACACGAGTCAGCAGAGCACCGCTGCAGCAACAAAGGCAAATCAGATCCTGGGCTGCTTCTGCAGGGGTGTTACTAGCAGAGATGGAGATGTGATCATCTCTCTCTACTCAGCATCTGGAGTGTTGTGTCCAGTTCTGGTACACACAATTCAAGAATGACACAGACAGACTGGAGAGGGTCCAAAGGAATGCTGCAAAGATGATCAAAGGGCTGGAGAACCTGCCCCATGAGGAAAGACTGAAGGAGTTAGGTCTTTTGTCCCTGAAGAAGGGAGGGGGGACCTCATCACAGTGCTTAAAGTATTCCAGTACTTAAAGGGCAACTACAAAGGGGACAGAGGTTCTCTCTCCACAAGGAGCCACATGGAGAAGACAGTCGGCAACAAGCACAAATTGCCCTGAGAGAGATTTCTTCTTGATGTAAGAAAGAATTTTTTTGCAGTGAGAACAATCAGCCTCTGGAACAACCTCCCTGGGGATATGGTGGAGTCCCCATCACTGCAAGCTTTAAGATGCAATTGGCCAGGGTGCTAGATAATCTCATCTAGGCTCCCTTTCCCATGAAAGATTGTACCAGATGATCTTCTGAGGTCCCTTTCAACCTGGGCTGTTCTATGATTCTATAAGACATTTCTTCCCTGAAGGTCAAGGAGTAACTACAGTGCATGATAAGGGGTTGAACCAGAATCACAGAAAGTTTTGGGTTGGAAGGCACCTCTGGAGGTTGTCTGGGCCAACCTTGTACTAAAGGCAAGGCTAACATCAGGTTTCTCAGGATCTTTTCTAGTTAAGGTTTCAAAATCTCAAAAAGAACAAATTTCATTGCCTCACCATGTTGAGCTTGACCACTCTGTGACTTTTTTTTCCCTTATGTCTAGTAGGGATTTCTTTTGCTGCAGCTTGTGACCATTGTCTCATTCTTCCAGTGTGCATCTCTGAGAAACCCTGGCTTTGTCTTCTCTACAACTCCTTTCTAGGTACTCAAACACAGTAATTAGGTATTCCCTGAACCTGTTTTCTTCAGCATGAACAAATCCAGCTCCCTCAGCTTCTCTTTGTAAGATAGATATATGCTCCATGCCCCTAAACATCCTGGTGGGTATCTGCTGGACTGTCTCTTGTTTGTTGATATTCCTCTTTCACTGGGGAGGGGAGATCAAAAACAGGATGCAATGCTGAATATATAGCCTCACCACAGTGCCAGTTAAAAGAGACTAATCACTTCACTCAAACTGCTGCTTATGTTCCTGCCAGTGCAGTCCAATGTGTTTTTAGCTTTCTTTGCAGGAGCACGCTGCTGGCTTGCGTTCAGCAGCACAAATAGGTTTAACCTTACTGGCTTGCATACCAGGGAAAGCATAGGGCAGCTGCAGTCATAATCATATTTGGAGCCTGCTAGCAGGGCCTAAACAACCTGATTTAAAGCTAGCTTAGCTATGTTTTCAAAAGTAGAAGTGATACAGCATATGTTTAGCGCAAGTCTCAGCTATTGCAGCAAGAGGCAGCAACATACTGGCTTGAAGATGTCACTTCATTGGTAAAAATGCATGGAGAAAGGCAGCATAAGTGATCCATATGATGCACAGCCACTTGGGAAAAAGGCATGCTACGTGGTACATGACATTGAGAGTGCTGATGGGTGACATTGCACAAAGTCAGACAATTCCTGTTTCCTGTTTTGACAAGCTCATCCAATCCACCTACTTGCCCCAAGGCAGGCTCAGCTGTCACTGACTCCATCACTCTTGGCTAATGTTTGTCTCACCTGCAGTTAAAAAACTCACATCTGGCAGGTTCTCCAGGCAGCTATGTCCTTGCTCCACTACCCTTACGGTTAGAAACAAATTCCTAATATCTAACCTAATATAGAGCCATCATTTTAGGCTTCCAGAAAAAGGTATCTGTTAAGATACAGACAGATACCTGTGTGATGTGATTTAGGAAAAAATGGCCCTGCCTTGGACCACTTTCCACAGACTGAACAACATCGTAAGGGCCTTTCCAGCCCCATGTGCCATGCTTTCTCTGGTTATTGTGCTGCTTTCAGGAAAATTATTTGACACCTAAATAATCTGGAAGTTGTATTTCTGCATGAGGCTGAAGGGAGTACTAAAAGATGACAGTGAGGCAAATGCCAAAATTGATCCAACAAAGGTTAAAAATATGCTATGCTATAATGGTGACCTTCTTAGTATATGATTTTATAGCCCCCTAGATACTATATCAGCTCAAATGTGGATGATCTGCTCTTTTTAAAAAGGAATAATAGTTTGTACTTATATATCAATTTGTACATAGAAAATAAGTAATTATAGCAACCCAACATTTATTTTTTTTTACCTAAACCAACTCTACAGTTAACCCAGAAAGAGTGCATTAATCATATAAACATTTTGGAAGAAAGAAAGTAGTGGTGCCCCTAGCCTAACACAGAAAATTTCATTTCAGAGAAAGTATTTTTGGAGCCCTATTGTCATCTCTGAACAAAGTTCACTGAATTGGATTTACCTCAGCATAAAGTTCTTCTACATCATACGGACTGTAATTATTGCTGTTGTGCTAATGGAAAAGGTACACTACTTCAAAGAGATTAGTAGAAGAAAACCAAGTTGCTTAAATGATACCTTTTTCAAGGTTTTGAGAGGCAGGATTGCTGTAGGCTTTTTACATGTATGGTCAATCTCTCATACCCTGAATCCAACAGGAACTTCCTGGGCATGACTGAACCCCTTTGCATTCTGTACTAATTTGGTTTCTGTTACCTCAGACATTTGAAAGAATAAAACAAAATATAAAATTTGAAAGAATATGGCACAATGGAGAAAATGAAGGTGACAGTAATTCAAGGCCACAATTAGATAACACCTGTGGGCTGATATATTTGGAAAATTCATTAAAATCACCCATGTTTGTCAAGCAACATTTCAAACAAAATGTAAAATCTTGTAAAGATATACTATGCATATATTTATTGTTTTTCTTTTGATTGGCTTTTTTCCACATAGCACTTATTAAAAAAAAACAAGTCAAAATACAAACTATGCCCATAAATTTATTATACTTGGTAAATAGTTAGTAATGAGACTACCTTTAATTACTGATGAAGAAGAGACAGGTGTTAAAATACTAACATCAGCTCTTGAGCAACTGAAGTTCCATAAGCATGCAGTGATTATTGTTGGCGATTAAATAAACTAAATTCTCATTGAGTTTTGAACTAAACTCAGACAAACTCATGAAGTCACTCATTTAGAAGGATTTTGAATCGAATACTATATTATTCTCTACTCTTAATTCCCTATTAGAAATTTAAGATGTTTACTTTCCCTCACAAAATCAATGTTACATACACAATAACATCAATGTTTGGTTTCTCAAGCTTGGAACGGATGGTATTACAGACTGCAGAAACAGATACTTGCATCTTGCAAAAGTTATTTCATTATATCCCTACCATCTAAGAAGTGAAGATGGTGAATGAGCTGTGAGCTTGAATGCTACCATCCCTTCCGTGTTACAGTTGCCACGTGCCATCATGCAGACAGGCAGCCCTGGATGGACAGAGACACCAAACAGCTGCAAGTGAGGCTGCTGAACCTGAATGAGATGTGCAAAATCCTTTGCAGATGTGAGATTTAGGGCTTTATCCAGACCTCAGTGCCACATTAGAAAAATACTTATATATCCTTTGTCCTCATCCTTTGTTTCCTTCAATTGCTTAAATAACCGATGCCTTGCAAATAGAAACTGGCTTTAGGGGTAAGCTTCTTCTCATCTATATTTATGTATATTTAGAAGGCAACCATCCTTATGCAGGAATCCACTGCAGTTTTATGTGGCAATTCACCTGCCCTGTGGTGCATTGTTTGGGTTGAGGTTGCCGTGTGCTAGCTGGGCCGCCTTTCCTTTGCTGACACCAGCAGGACACCTAGATGACTATACTAGAAAAGTGTCAAAAATCCCACTGAGCACCACTACCAAGACTGCCTGGACATACAGCAGCAGACTGGAGCCATTACCCTGGTCAGGAATATGAGGCACCTCAAAAGGCCTTCAACTATAACAAAATGTCACATCTTGTATGATGTGGGTCTACTGGTATTTGTTGCTGCAAATTTATTTCCAAATAATGCTGCAGTGAACATGGAGATGGAGGCACCAGCACACTACTGTCTTGATCACAGCTCCCATTTTACAGTCTTAATTGCTACTTACAAGGCCCTTGGTAGCTCAGTCATCACTGAATGCCTTTGCAAGCTAATGGTTGGTACAATTTAAATTAATTAAGCAACTTTAAATATTCATAGCCAAGATTTTTAATACTGTAGTCTTAAAACAGGGATTATACTAACAGATTTTTTTAAACTGCTAATAAGAAGTCAGTGCAGGATGCAAGACCTTAGCAGTGACTATCTTGCTCAGCTACCAGACCGTTCATATTGCAGTCTGTCACAGCAGGTTACCAGTGCCAACCAGAAACTGAAAGTTTTGCTTGATTTATAGATTTCTTCTAGGTAGCAAGAAAGCCACTGTACCTTCTGTGCTTCAGCACACAGACAGTGCATAAAGTAAGAGAATCACAAGACAAGACTTGAAACCTGTATAATTTTTGCAAACCTCTGTTTCTTCCTCTGTTTAGCAATTGTTCGACAAGTTGATATTTCAGAACTGGTATATGACATACTAATAACAAGTTGGCAAGTAAAAAAGTAATTTTCTGTCATGTAAATGCAATACCTAACACAAAAACAGATTTCTCTAAAACAACTAACTTTGAGGGCTACATGATTAAATGAGCAATGAACTAGTTAATTCTGAGGGCACAGTTTGCATTTAAATTATCTTTAATCAGATAATCTTGATGCACTTTACAAATAGTAAGTAAACTGTAAATACATTATCAAGACAGTTAAATTGTAATTAGATCCATTTAAACAATATATAAACTAAAGGCCTAGGAAGGTAAACCTCATTTCCTGTGTTGGCTCAACAACAAAAGTTGAGACAGTAAAGGAAGGACTGATGAGATAGGAACTTGAAGGAAACATACTAAATACTTTGAAATTTAAGAAACCTTAGGTGAAGACTGGATCCAAAGTCCACCTACTCTGGTAAGAACAGAAATTTGTAACAGCTCCTCATGGTACAGTTCTGCTTTTCTGCTTTTGCTGAAGCCTTAACACTATCACTGATCATTTCTTTAGCTTTTCTTCATCAAAACCTGCAGCCCACTGTTGCTTTTCACTGACCAGACCAGTAAAATACTGGATACATACCTGTGGTTTGCTTAAGGATCTTTGCAGGTGCACCCGATGTGATATATGGCATTCTAGGTTATCTGAGCCTTGCTTAAAATGAAGAGTGACATACTGGTTGAAAAAACCCACACATTTCATTGGAAAGAGGCAGAAGAACATGTAACCAATGGATAGAAGCAGCAGCAAAATAAGTGGTTAGAGGAAGCACAGAAAACCAGGAATTCTGGAAAAGGGAAGAACTTTGAACTGCAGAGAGGGGAAATGGGAAGAATCAAATAATACTGAGAAAAAAAGGAGACAAGCAGAGGGAATTGAGAATGATGCTAAACCAGAAAAAAAAGGCTAAAAAGAACTTTTTCTTCCCCCCAAATAAATAGTATTTTAGAAATACAGGGGCAGGGGAAAATAATAAAGGCGTAAAGGAAAACAGAACAAAGCAAAGAATGAATGGGAAAGAGAATGGTGGCAGAACAACTAAAAGGGAATAAGATATGGATTGAATAGAGATAGGATGGAGAAAAAGCAATGAAAAACAGCCCACATTTTGTGTTTAGATAGTGATACATATTTTTAGTACAAGTTTAATCTTTTGTGGCAGCCATAATTATGCAAAATAGCAATCTACATCCTAAATATCTAGTAAAAGCAGAAGTACTAGTTTACAGTCTTTCAGAGAACACATACCATGTGTTGTAAATTATGACATTTTTCAGCATGATAGCTGTCATCATCAGTCTGTTCAGAAATTCAGTGATTAAGATTTAGCTAAAGCCTGTGTAATTTTTATAGCACTTATGTGGCATCGCTCTTGTTCAGACATGGTGATTTTTAGATGAATGTCTGACTTGATGATATCCTGAAATCAATAAGCTAAAACATCAGCCAGGAGGAATGGAGGGGTAGAAAAAGAATTTGTTTGCTCTGTAGTGGATTGCAATCATTGCTACGTCTTCTTAAGTAATGCTTTATGCATCATGCCATCTCTCTTAGCAGGAGACTAAGGTGTAAATTAAATTGGCACCCTAAAAGGCTTTGAAGTCTAAAATAGTAGGATTAAAACCAGCTGTAGCTGTTGGGTGAGAAGCAAGACTAAGAGCAACCCATAGATTCTCTACTGCTGTCACAGTATCTTTCCTCTAACATTTGTTGGTTTATTTGTTGTTACACTAAGGAATCATCACAGGTTCCTCATTGGACATTACTTAAAAACATGATATATTGGACTAGTAACTCCAGAAAAAATAAAACAACATTTTACTGCCCTGAAGTGCTTAACCCCATGACACCTGCTGGGAATGAAATTGGCTGAGATATTTCCTTCAATACCAGAATTGAAAAGGTCTTGAAAGTAGCAGTAGCTCTTTACAGCTAGCAGACCCAATTTTAAGCAGGACAAATCCCCAAACCCAACGTCAAAAACTGGATTAGAAACAAGTTGTATGGAATATAAGATTTATATCTTAGCTACAAGAACCAAGTGAAACCAAAGGAATAGCATAGGAAACTAGCATCTTTTTCTTAGAAGGGGGATTTTGGTTCTAGTATTGTGTTGATTGTTGTAATCATAAGATAAGTTGGCTTGATCAAATAATTTTTGGTATGCAGATGATTCAACATCCAGAGGTAGAACAAATCTTTTGTTCCAGAAAGTAACCAATAGTCAATAATGTCATCAAAACATGTATGTTTTCTGTGAAGTAGGATTTAGAAAATCACCTTCTAAAATTCAGCTAATATTATATCCAAAAAAATTGCGCTGACATTCTCTCTCAGGAAGAATAAATACCATGGTAATCCATGTAGAAAGCATCCATTCCTTTTTAATTCTGTGCAGATGAATATAAAAAATCTTGGTTCGTTGAGATGTACTAGACATTTCCCAAATATTTAAGTAAAAGGGCTTCATTCATGATTGGTTAAGTTGGGCACATGAGTATTGCTAAAATGGTAACACTATAGATTTTTTGTTTGCACTAAGCTTCCCAATTCTCCCTTCAAACATTTGAATAGTGCGATTAGCATCTTCATTTGGCAAGGGAAAATGTTAAAATTCAGATGGAACTCATCTAATTTTAAGCATTATGGAAATTAATATGCAGCTTCCTATAGAATGGAGTTAATCAAGCTCTTATTATTGTGATAACTGCATATATTTAATTATAGCTAGTTACACTGCACATTTCATAGAGAATTTTGTAAGGGTATGCAGAGCATGGCATTGTCATTAATTGAAGACCTTTTGTCTGAACATTGTAAGATTCTTTTTTGTACAGGACTCTAAAATCAGGAATCAGTTTGCTAGCTGAAATAAAGATACCTTCTAAAAAAATTAAAAGTGTCCAGTATTTTAAAATAAAAATATGCTTTATATTGATAATTAATTTTGCAGCTATTTTTTTAGCTAACAATCAAACTGCTTTCTTATTATTGATACCTTATTAATGGGATACTTGTACCAAGTTTGGATACATTTTCGGTTGTGCGTTGTTTGGGGTTTTTTTCCATATGGTAAGCCTGACAACTGTTTTTTTGTGGAAAGTTTACTCTTTTAAAATTACCATTAGCACTGTGCTGTGCCTCTGCTGCAGATTCAGTGAAAGAGAAATGAAGGAAAAGTGCTACTCAAAACAAACAGAAAGCTGATATAATTGCTTGCTCAGCAGCTTCCACTGAAAAATGAAAAAGGTGTTTGCAATCCAGCGGTGCAGTTATGGCCTATGTCCTGCAGTAAATTCAGAGCCTCAGGACAGTCAGCCAGATTTTGCTCTCAGGGAGGCAAAGAGCTGGGCTTCCCTTTGGTTCAACCAGAGGTTTGGGATCAGTATGTGTTTTTTCCTAAGAGATTAACATGTTAAAGAGGAAAATGGCATGTTGTGAAAGGTTACAGTTAATTCTGTCACACTCACAACAAATACTAAAAACCAGTGGTTTAAATAAGACTTTTCTCCTTATTGGCTTTCATAATCTTCTTCTTTTCTTTGTTTGTTTTTGGGTTAAAAAAAAAAAGCATAGTGACAGAGGTCCAACAGCTCATATTTAAAGACAAAAAACCCTGTATAGTCAGCATGTGAAAGAGAATGAGGGAGTGTGCTTTTCACCTATTCCCTTAGAAGAAAAACGTACGGAAGCAGAGGGATTCAGGTCATAAAAACAATTTTGAACCTCTGCCTTGAGGCAGGGCTGCTGGCAGGGAACAGAAGCATAGGCATGCTTTTCCAGCTCTTAGAGTGACTCCTGTGTCACTTTGATGACTCAGTAGAAGATTAAGTTAAACATGGATGGTCTCGTGACCAGGAGAGCTTACTGTGCTGTTTGAGGGAGATGTCTAGAAAATAAAAATGTCTGCTCCACTGAGGAATATATATATTCCTCTTCATCTATGCCACATAAATCTGGAATTAAAGATGTCAAAAACTATATAATGTAAAGCCTGCATCGCTGCTGACATTAAAGTGAACAGCTGAATTGTTGAAAAAATTACAACCCCAAATTTAAAATTCAGCTGTCATATTGATGAATTACATTAATTTATGTGCATACAGATCTCAAGAAACAGAATCAGACAACAACAAAACAGAATAGTAATTATATAGGACCTCAGAATATATTGAGAACTATCCACTATAGACCTACAGTTTATTTACTGAATAAATTGCTGCATTTTACCTAGTATTTCAACTCCTCTGTGTCAGATGCTTCATACAGGCATAAGGAATAATTTCTTAAGGTACAGTGAGCCAGTGAAACTCTGTAAATAAAGGAAAAAATCAGACCTGTGTATTTGCTATACACATTAAACAGAACTCAGCTGTTTTGCAGATATAGTAATATTCATGGACAGATAAAAATGGAACTGTGATAATATAATATATATATATAACTTAATATGTGTTATAACTTCTTTTTCTTTTGCTGTCCAACAGTTGTTGGGAAGGACATCTGCATTAAATAGACTGACTAATACGTACTATATTCAATGCAGTTAACAGTTTTGGATGTCGAGAGACTAGAAACCCATTTCAAATGCAGTAGTATTCCCTACCTGGCATTTTGAAGTCGAGTATTTAGCTGACTATTTCAGGAGAAGAGTTTGTTTTTATTATATTCACTTGGTCATAAATAGATTTTGGTGTCCTTTCCAGAGAAAAATATTCTATTGTTTACTTAAGTTTTACTGAGGGATTTCCAAAAATATATTACTGTAGCTGAGAACTTCCTTTTTTGACCTTCCCATGGCACATAAATTCACTACATGTTTTCCTGAAGACAGAACAGAAAGTCCAACAGATTTTACTTAGAGTCTTCCTTTCCTTGTTTTGTTATGCACAGAGACAGTCGTGTTGAGGAAAGGAGTAAGCTTGATCAGTGGATCTTACCAAACAAGTTGAGATCCATCAGTTCCCTGCCCCAGAGCTGTTGTTACCCACTCAGAATTCAGAAGATTACCTGAAAACAAATTTTGGGACTACTGCTAACCCTGAACAGGTGCTGCCTTTAAATAAGGAGAGATACCCAACTTCTACTCCAAATCTCTGAATTCTTCCAAGTTCTCTAACAGAAATGTCCACAGACATCCTCAGAAAAGGACGTCTCACAGATCTGTGAGCAGTCTGGTGGCTTTTAATTTTGTTTTTAGCTTTTTTTTACTCAGTAAATCTCTATTATGTAAGAGAAAATTTAGCCAACAGCTTCAACACTTACAAAGATTTCGTCAAATTCTGTGAAAAATTTTCTCTAGTTATGTTAAATGTCTATCAAGAGGAAGGGAAACATTAAATAAAAGATAGTAACAGTCATGTACCTTAGTAGGTCTCTTGCATTCCTTGGTGTCTACTTTCACAGATGGTTTATTAGGATAGCAAAATATTCCTGATGTTCAGTAACTTGTGGTATATTAATAGCTGATAATTTCTCATGTTCATAAAGTCTCAAGTAACACTATAGACTATTGTCAATTAAAGAACAGAAGAAAGCTTTGTGGAAAAGATTGGATAGGAAAGGGTGAGAAGATGTCCTGGTTTCAGCTAGGATAGAGTTAATTTTCTTTCTAGTAGCTAGTACAGTGTTATGTTTTGGGTTCAGTATAAGAATGTTGATAACACACTGATGTTTTCAGGTGTTCTGAAGTAGTGTTATACTAAGTCAAGGATTTTTCAGCTTCTCATGCCCAGCCAGCCAGAAGGCTGGAGGGGCACAAGAAGTTGGGAGAGGACACAGCCAGGGCAGCTGACCCAAACTGGCCAAAGGGGTATTCCATACCATGTGACATCATGTCCAGTATATAAACTGGGTGGAGTTGGCAGGGGGGCGGGGCTACATTGCTGCTCAGGAACTAACTGGGCATTGTTTGGCGAGTGGTGAGCAATTGCATTGTGCATCACTTGTTTTGTATATTCCAATTCTTTTATTATTATTGTTGTCATTTTATTATTGTTATTATAATCAATATTATTTTCCTCCTTTCTGTCCTGTTAAACTGTTCTTATCTTAACCCATGGGTTCTACTTTTTTTTCACCAATTCTCTCCCTCATCCCACTGGGTGGGGAGAGTGGGTGAGCGGCTGCGTGGTGCTTAGTTACCGGCTGGGGTTAAACCACAACAGAAGAACACTCAGATATCACAGTGAAGCCAAGTTTCATAGTTTATTTAGCTCACACTTAAAAAATAACGTTAAATTATATAGCAGAATAAATTATATCCAAAAATGTAGCTTTTCAGAAAGGCACAAACAATGTCTCAGTAGTGCAGTTTTACTGAAATGTAATATTGTTAAATTGTACCAAGTGAGAAAGACCACTACTAAGGCTAAACAAATATCAGAGGGATTATTTATATCAGGCAACCATACTAGAATCATGTTGCAAAAAAGCAATTCAGAAATTACAAAGCATTGTTGTTTTAGCATTGTTGTTTTCCACAGGCTCAGTCCAGCCCATTTCTGGGACTTCTTGGTAATACATAAACTGAAGTTCAAGCTTAATTAGAGAAGTACAGGAACCACTCCTGAAGAGATGTCACCGTTGTGACTGCCTAGAAAATAAAAAGAAATATCTTGCTGACTATCAAGTGCTTTTCTTGACATAAGACCTTGCATCAGGCTGTGATATAGAAAATATGGGGCAGAACTCCAGAGGTGCAAACTTTAGCACTTGCTCACTTCAACTTGTGTTAACAAATGCTGGGATAAGACCATTGGGCTTCAGGGAAGACAATACCTCCCTACACATCTCAGTCCACTTCATCAAGTATTTCAACCATATTTTTGTCTTAACAGAAAGTGACATGGACTGCCTTCTTGCTTCTCTGTACAGTGCAAAAGGCTCATTGGTGGCTGACAGGCCCTGTCTTAACAAAAACAGATTTTGGCATGATGAAACATTTTATAAAGTCAGTTGAAACAATAATAATAAATACGATGGGAATTTTGAAATATTGGTCAAATAACATGAGGTAGTTCTTGATATTGTAGCTTTAGCTTATGCTGAGTACTGTGGGTTCTGATATTTTCATCAACACTTCTTTGTGACATATTATATTCACAGATGTTCTCATACTCTAGTTTCAATGAGAGTCCAATTTATATTCTTGGCACAGGTGACAGCCTAGTTCCTAATCATGCCTGAACTGGCCATTTCAGAGTAAAAATTTGAAGTTTGCAGATCAAAATTCTTTCAGTAGTGATCTGAAAGAATTTTGATTGTTTCTGGTTGCAATATGGTAGCCCCCCCCCAAAATGTTAAATTCCTTGCTCTTCAAGACAGTTCCATTTGCACGGGATATAATACAGTTGTAGAAGGATGGATCACGCCAAAACCATGGCTAAAGTGGAGCCGCCTCTTCCCCTCACCACCACAATTTTACTGTGGGCATGGTCTTTTGGAAATGGCTTTTTTTTACTATTGAGGATCCTCAACATGGCTGATATACATGAGTTGAATATAGGGCTTTCGTGGTGTTGCAGGGTAAGGGAAAGCAGGGCATAGCAGTAAGTGCAAGGCACCTGGAGAGGATGGAAATTCCACCCTCAAGCATCTCTCCAAGCTAGAAAATACTGACAGTAATTGTAGCACATTATAAAAGGTGATAGACAAAGACTGTAGGAAACACATGTCAGCTTCAAAGAAAAGGGAATGGAATAATTACAGACCCATGAGACAGACTGATGTTCGTCCAGTTCCTTTTCAGAGTGAAGCCTTAATCAGAAAAGGCTTTACTTTTTTTGGTGCTTCCAAAGCTCAGTGACTGCAAAGGCTTAAAAGCTTTAATAAGAAAAAGTAAACAGTGCCACCTAACTGTGGAAACTGTATTTTTTTAGTCATTAAAGCTGAATATCATTAAAACTGATATTTTGTATTTTAAAGCTTGGAGGAGGGTGGTTCTTCGTGAAGAACTCTTACCTCTAATTAAAATATTACCAGTGTGTGCCTTTTCTAAAATCATTACTGGGAGAGCCCAGTTTTCAGTAGAAAATCCTTCTTGTCCACAGTGCCTGTGTTAAAAATTGGTTTTTCATTTGAAGACAGCTAATCAGAACAGGATTCCTACTTAATGGCAGAGACCATGTATGGTCAGACCGTGTATGATGATGCTTTGCTTTAAGGACACTAATTACTTACTTTGAATCTCAATAGCTGTATTAATATGAACATACAGACACATGCATTCATGCTTTTTCTGTAGTTCTTTCCATCAGTACTTGTCTTCAAAACGTTCGCTTCTGTGTTACAAAAAGCAAAGCTTGTTGAGACTAATTACCACAACAGTCCCTCAACTGAGAACAGAAAGAGAGTTTTATAAAACTTCCCACCAGAATGACTGAATGTAATTTGCAGTGCCAGGTGAATCTATGCTTAGGTAAGTATCGGCAGTATAAATGCCCGTCCAGACCTGAGTTACACATGTGTAGGCTGATAGCCCAGTTTCCAAAACCATTCTCACTGCAGGTACCTGCGCAAAAACAACACACAGAATTTATGACCCTACTGCAATTGTCCAAATAAGTGCCTGAATAAAAAACAATGAAGAGGAAATACTTCAAAAAATTAATCAGAACATGAATTGTAAAGTTCAGTGAACATCACAAATACTAAACTGTTACCATATAAGCCTGTTTATTTTCAGTGAAAAGATTTTTTATGCTCACTTCTCAGAATATCTACTATAAATTCAAACATATAAGCATATTTTGAGTCACTTGTTTTCTGGTTGAAACAAAGTAAAGGTGTGACATGGTGGGCCCTGGAGTTTACATATGTGTGTTGTCCTGAAGAGGAAGTAACCATCAGATCTTTCTTGGCATCTTACTCTTGTACCTCCTCTGAACTTATCGCTTGTCTAAGACACTTACATTTCTTCATGTCATAAAAATCTCTCACAAAGAAGAGGGTGAAAATGTGCAGCAAAATGTCCATCAGCTGAAATTGAAACTTCATTTTTTTTAAAGAAAAACAACTAATAGTATGCTCTCAGGCATGGCACTTCTAGCTACTTGCTTTGATGTTTCCATTGTAAACAAAACTTAATCTCAGTGTCATTTTGCATGATTTTGCCTAACAATGAGCTTTTCTGACTAATGGTGTTATAGATGAGAATCTCTTTACTTCAAAGGCTAGGATCCGTCTGACATTTTCAAATATCATTGAAGTATTCAGAAAAGCAAAGTGTTGCATACTCCACCACAGTAAAAAGAATTACACTTGAGTCTGATTCTAATCGTGAGATAAGGTCTCATTCCCACATTTGGCACTTGATGTATGCTTTTCATGGAGTACAGAAATTTGCAATTATTTCCCTTTGAATTTTTTTATTTGACAGGAAAACACCAGTAAAATATTTCTATTAGTTGTAAGATTTCTGTATGATCCTTTTTGAAATTTTCTCTCAGTTTTTACTTCAGAAATGTGCTGGGAATAAAGAAAACACACAATTCTGGGGCTTAATCTTTGAAAGATTGCATGTGTCTGAACATCTAGGACAACCTCCAATTCATTTCTGCAATACGAATGCCATGAATAAAAGCCTGCCTGTTTCAGGGCTGTGTACTTTGAATATGAAATAGCCATATGTAAGAAAAGAGCAAACTGTGGCTGTGGGAACTGTCCTGGTTTCAGCTAGGATAGAGTTAATTTTCTTTCTAGTAGCTGGCATAGTGTTATGTTTTGGGTATGAGAAGTATGAGAAGAATGTTGATAACACACTGATGTTTTCAGGTGTTGTGAAGTAGTGTTATACTAAGTCAAGGATTTTTCAGCTTCTCATGCCCAGCCAGCAAAAAGGCTGGAGGGGCACAAGAAGTTGGGAGGGGACACAGCCAGGACAGCTGACCCAAACTGGCCAAAGTGGTATTCCATACCACATGACGTCATGCCCAGTATATAAACTGGGGGGGAAAGCTGGATGGGGGCTGCTGCTCGGGAACTGACGGGGTATCGGTCAGCAAGTGGTGAGCAATTGCATTGTGCATCACTTGTTTTGTATATTCTAATTCTTTATATTGTTATTATTATTATTACCATTATTATTTTCTTCCTTTTCTGTCCTATTAAACTGTCTTTATCTCAGCCACAAGTTTCACTTTTTTTCTGATTCTCTCCCCCATCCTGCTGGGCAGGGGAGTAAGCGAGTGGCTGTGTGGTGGTTAGTTGCTGGCTGGGGTTAAACCATGACGGAACAGAAGACATAATCCATGCAACTGCTTATGAAAAAGACCTTACTCTCTCACGGAAAAACTAAACCCTTTGATTGGGTATTTTTGATATTCCATGCTACTTCAAAAGAAAAGAAAGAGATATTCCATTTGTCTAATGCAGATGATAATTTTATCATTAAGAAAAAAGACAGAAAATGTTACTATTTTATTCAGTTTCTGTATTAGGTGTTAGCTACACTATTAATGTACACACAGAAAAGTCTTCCCTTGGGCTGAAATTTATTTTATTGCTTTTCTTCCTCAGTTAATAAGTTGGAAAAATGCAGCAAAACCCAGTTTATGCTGAGGTAAGTGCAGTAAGTAGTGAAGCAGGCAATATTTCAAGAAAATATGATACCAGCGCTCAAATGTGTCACACATCAAACAGGGATGTTAGAATGTCACTCTACTCTTCCATCTCGCTCTCACACTTGCAGTCCCCCCCATGGCCTGCCTCTGTGTGCACACACACTCACACACACAGACAGGTAGTCAATCACTGCGTAACAAAAGCAATTACAAGAGATAGAAGTGAATGTCACACTCCTTAAAAAGGATTTTAAAAGTCTATAATATATTTGTATATGTATATGTCTTTTATGTATGCACATACACACACGGATATATACAATACTGGAATATATATTGAAATATTTCCTTGCGCTACAGAAAATAGAGGCAAGTGCTATCCACAGCATGATCTGGAAGTCATAATATAATATGTGTGTTTTATAGGAGAATGACACCTGAGAAGAAATGCCAGCTTGTGGTACCCTCTCTCTTCTGCCTGTCCTCTCCCAACCCAGCATGAAGTGAAACAAGCTGGCATCCTGACACAGTCTGAATGTGGCTACTTTTAAAAGCCTTCCGAGACTGCAAACCTCATAAAACTCATGGACTCTCAACTACTTGTCTGGTGTTGCTTTCTGCTTTACTTTCTCCTCTATAATTCTCCAACCTACAAGATGTGCTCACTCTTAACACCGTCTTTTTTGCCTCACCAATACTCTTGCATGAGGTTTCATCAAGAGCTGATTAATATAAACCACCTGTATAAACACCAAGGGAGAGGCAAGCCAGATGGTTGCAAAAGCTTTTGATGTCTTTAGATTAGTCTCTTCTGTCTTTCAAAATCAAAGCCATCTACATCTAGCGTTTGTATTGAGATACAAATCAGTCACCTCTCATTTTCTCTCAATATAGATTTTTTTAAATAGGAATAGCAATCTGCATGGATATTTCTGCAGTAATATAATAATAAATAAATTTGCATCCTGAAAAATTACAATTTGAACACCACAAGTCAAATTAATTGGTTAAGGAAAGGTTGCTTTAGCTTCCTTTAGTTCCAAAAACATTCACATAATTTCAGTCTGAAGTAGGTCTGAGTTTGAAAAAACAGTAAAGAAGAGAAAAAAAGTCCCCACACAAGACACACGGTGCCTGTCTTCTTTGCAAGCACCTGAACCGATTTAGCACTAAACAAAAATCATTGTTTGTACCTGTAAAGTCCTTGGTTTACCCAAAGCTCTATCCAAAACAAGTTCAGAATTACTGGACATGTATACTTATCATGTTTACTTTGACTAACAGAACCTAGGATTGCTTTTGTCATGCAATGGAGAACAGGTGTGCTGTTTAGTGATAGATACTAACAGCCTGGAAAAAAAAAATATCAAATTTCATAGAACTTATTTCAATGCAATTACCCTGATAATTTTTGTTGTTGTTGTTTAAAATAAAAAAACTATCCTAGTGGTTTTATTTAAAAAATACCACACACGCTCAGAATCTCCTGTGTGCAAGATTTCGGCACATAGTGGCTACTAGGCTAAGGCTTGGGTGTTGGGATTGCACAGTGCAATTGTTTATACTATATATTTTCTGCTGATAGCTCTATAAAAGTTCTCAATGCATTACAAATGTTGCTGCTGGAAAGAGGAACAGTCTACTGGTCAGATCCCAAGAGATTCATAGAACTCACTACACTTTAATGGGAGTCAGTGGGATGCAGATATACTGCAAATGCTTATTATCACTCAGGCTGTGGACCAAATTGAAGACAAGATACAACAAGAAATGCTGACTAATGCCAGCAAATGGAAGATGAAAAGTAGAACAAAAGATTTCACTAGAGGTAGTACAATAGATATGGGAAAATCTATGTCAGTGTATAGGATTGGAGCCTGCTGCTTGTCCAGTGAAGCAATCAGAGAGGCAGCTGAACTTGATATTAGAGGACTTCTCATGTGTAAATGGAACCAGTGGGTGACATATCAGATAGAAAGGCTGAGGTGGAAAAAGTAAAGTCAAAGGCCCTTGTGCTATATCTGTTCTTGGCTGCCGAAATTGTCCTGGTGGGTGATAGGCAGCTGGAGGTGAGTTATAGCAGCCTGAAACTATTCTCACTCATTATCTAGAACTGGAGAGCTGTGAAGCCGGGAGGTCAGCTGCATTATCTCTTCTCACCTTCCAAGCACCTGCTGTGATTTCAGCTTTGCTAGTCCCAAGAGTGGTGACTGACATCGGATCCACTAGTGACACAGTCTGGCCTCAAGAGGAGCTGCAGGCTGACGCTGTGTCCCTGGTCAAACAAGCCACCACTGAGATCGAGGCTGAATTTGAGACACAGAACTGAGCAGGATCTATAAGGGTGGGTAGAGGGTGGCTCAGAGCTATCCAAGCATTACGCCAGGGCTTGTGGAGAGATCACCTTATTCAAAAAAGCACTCGGGAGAAGATCTCCTCTTGCCCTTGCTATAGTTATTGTTGAAATCATTAGGAAAGTTAAGAATTATTCTCTTTCCTAACCTTTCCATCTACTTCTTCTTCATGTTTATACATTTCATCAATGAGAGCTTGCCTTCCTGCCTTCCTTTCTATGTCATCATGGGCTTTCACATTTCTGTATTTCCAAGACATCTGAATGACAGCCGAAGTGACATGCATTTTCCTAGGTATCTGTCACATCACTTCATAGGAGTGCTATTTCAAAATGAGATGGTACCGGTGTTTATCTCATCTTTTTATGTGAAGAATCTCTAGAGCTGTAATTTTTCTGTCAGAGCTGCTGAGCTGCTTCTGTTTCTTTTGGGGTTGTTTTTGATGCAGTGACCAAAATTCTGCTTAGTCTATTCATTCTGAAAATATGCCTATGCTTTCTGTAATGGCACTGCCTTTACTGTTTTCTATGCTTCTTTTCACACAGCTTGCTGGTATCTCAATAATACAGCCTAATATGTCTCCAGTATATCTCTGAAAATATAAAGGCATGCTGTTAAAGATTTTCAGCAATTTTTGAAAAACCTTTTTAATCTAAATTAATCAAGTTTAAAATCACTCCTCATCATCCACTGAATTACACGTGTTCAAACGGAGTTTCACTGGCCATTTATTCAGGGTTCATTTATTAATTTGGTAGAACCAGCTGACAAAGAGTGCTCCTCTCCTTGCTGACCAATTATTCTTCTCATGTCTACAGGAGGAGTGAGGAGTCTGAGGTTACAGTATGACATCTAAAATATTTATACCCTGAACAATATGGTATGCTCTCCTATGAGGCCATTTAGGTTTTGTCTTTTGTTAGAAGTTCTTGCCATTAATTGCAAAGAATAGTGATTGATAAAAGAAGAGGGAAAGACTAAATGCTATGCTGTGATATTCAACATACAAATCTACTGACAAATATATGCTCTAAAATGCCATTAACTACCAAACTACATTTCTGATTAAAATTCAGTTTCTTCTAGATAAGAAAACAACATGCATTTGTAATAATCACTTGCATTAATACCAGGTTATTGACTGTTTAGTCTCATGAATGTATGTGAGGTACTTGGAACACACTTCTGAATACGCTATGTAATCCCTCAGCCTTTGTTGTAGAAGGATGTTGTTTTGGGTTTGTGTGGCTGGGTTTTGGTAGTAGGGGATGGGGCCACAGGGGTGGTTCCTGTGAGAAGCTGCTCGAAGCTTCCCCGGCTCCAAGTCGGACCTGACTCTGGACCAGGCTGAGCCCATCAGTGATGGTGGTAGCGCCTCTGGGAGAACAGATTTAAGAAGGGGAACCTGCAGTGAGTGGGGGGAGTGGGATGTGAGAGGAACCCTTCTGCAGACACCAAGGTCAGTGAGGAGGAAGGAGGGGAGGAGGGTTTGTCCCTGCAGCCCGTGGTGAGACAAGACGGCAGGCTGTCCCCCCCCAGGCCATGGAGGGGAGCGGGGGAGCGGAGGCCCCCCAAGATGGCCGTGACTCCATGGGAAAGCCCACACTGGAGCAGTCTGTGACTGGAGGACTGCAGCCCGCAGAAAGGACCCACCCCAGGGAAGTTCAGGAAGAGCTGAAGCCTGTGGAAAGGACCCACGTTGGAGAGGTTCGTGGAGGACCATCTCCCGTGGGAGGGACCCCCCGGTGGAGCAGGGGCCGAGTGCGGAGTCCTCCTCGCCCTGAGGAGGAAGGAGTGGCAGAGACCAGGTGTGGGAAGCTGACCCCAACCCCCATCCCCTGTTCCCTGCACCGCCGGGGGGAGGAGGTGGAGAGAACCGGGAGTGGGGTTGAGGGCTGGGGGGAAGGTGTTCTAAGGTTTGGGTTTACTTCTCAGTGTCCTTGTTTTGTTTTGATTGGTAGTCAATTAAATTGATTTTGTTTCTTCCCCAAGTTGACCCTGTCTTTTGCCTATGACCATCAGTGGTGAGTGATCCCTCCCTGTCCTTATCTCGAACCACGAGCCTGCCTTCTTTGTATTTTCTCCTCATCCTACTGTGGCCGGGGTGGGGGGGGGGGGGGGAGGGACAAAAGGCTTT
>NW_010973443.1:2225020-2243823 GCF_000737465.1 Haliaeetus leucocephalus | reverse complement strand
GCGGCAGGCGGATTTTATGGATCGTAGGGGGTGGGGGGGGGGGGGAGTGAACAAGCAGCTGCATGGTGCTTTGTTGCCGGCTGGGCTTAAACCACGACAGATGTCTACAATCACATTTCATAACCCTTAGGCCTTTTTCTCAGTAACTTTTGGAAACCTTTCCAGCAAACCCACAATATAAGCAAGGGTGAAATCCCGATCATTCTGAAGTAAATCAGAGTTTTGTCATGGACTTAGTCAACTCAGGATTCTCTTCTTATGTGACTGCTGTTTAAAAAATGGAAGGTAACTTCCTTGGGGAGAATCATTAAGTGAAAACAAGAAAATGGTAAAGCTACTAATATGCTTTCCTTATGGTTTTTGTTATAGCTTTGGCTGGTTTTTAATATGAATAAAATCCATCAGTTGCTCATAATACCATATTTTTCTGTTAGTTTATTAACAAATGAATATGTAGTTACCGACGCATATGCCCAAAACGATATAGCAGGGCTAATTTTGTTAATAGTGTGTGTAGAACTGCTCTCAACTACATGAATTCGTATTTCAGAACCTCGTTCAAATCAAAATTGGCCCTGCTGTACAGCTTGTCAGCCATCTCCTTCATGTTTACCCTAAGGTCCCTTTTATGATCCTGGAACAATGATAAACAATGTTCACATGGCTACAGTCCTACACATACACTCACATTTCAGTTTTATAATGTCAGAGGGGACTTTGAATGCAGAACAGATTTTTGTGAAGTAGCCATCTTTCATGGAGTATTTAACATCCCATTTCATCCAGTGTATCTATGTTAACAGAAGCTTAAAGTATTAATGTTACTCTTGGAAGATGGCTTAGCTGTTATTCATGACACTTTTCCTGTATGCTATATAAAAACAAAATTAGCACAGCTACAGCTTGTTAATATATCTGGCACCAAACATGGATACTTGGGATTACTGGGCTTGTTGGCAGCAAAGTACCAGTAATGCTGTATGATTGGTTTGTAGCCTTGTGATTATCACTCCATGATACCTTCAGAGTTCAATCTGTTAGCCATTTGCCTACTTAGGAGGTCAGCAACTGGTGAATATACTACAGACTTAGTATTTTTCCAAAATGCAGTTCCCCACCAAGATCGGTTCATTGAGCTAAAAGCTCCTAACTATTCTTTCTTGGCCAAAAACAATTAGTGCCACTTAAAGGCTTGGGAAAAAAGAGAACAACAGAGAACTGTGTGGCCCATGCTTTTTCTGGAGGCAGTTACATAGTGCTGGAAACTTGAGTCAGCACTGGTCCATAGTTTATAATGCCAAGGTAGTATTGCCACCGGTGTATGCTTCTTGCCACACTGCAGCATTCACAAACAAAGTTTTATTTGAGGAGACAGACATCAGTCTGACTCTTAGTGATTTAATTCAAGCCCATTGCATACAGACTAGTGCATTTTTCAAGGCTCACACATTGAAGCCACATACAATTTTCCCATTTACTCTCATGTTTTCACATATGCCAAGAAGACCGACAGTACTTCAGCTAAATGCGTGTCTGGCCCACATGCACAGAACCCAGTAGCACATACGGCACCTGTCATGTGCATCTATTGTTCAGAGATCATGGAAAGAGACAGGCAAACACTTAAGTATATGCTTGAAAATCAGTCCACTTTTCTCCAGGTTTATTCTCCCTTTTTCCTGAGAGCCAAATAAAAAACCTTCAGAAATTTCAGTGTGACACTAGTACCCCTTTATCTCTAACACTTCTCCACTTAATTTAAAGCTGTGATTGTGAATGCTAGCCTGTGTTCATCTTCTGGAGAAGTAAAAGATTTCTGCTTCCTTTGGAAAAAAGTTTGGGTTTTTTGTTCTGTAAAATGAAATGCTGTGTTAGACTGTCAGATGAATGAATTCTGATTACTGTATTTATATCAAAGCTGTCTACAAACTCTTTTTGAGAGATCAAGCTGCAGATATTATACCAGTCTTAGTAAGCAACAGGACCCTTTGCAAGTATCATCTTTTCTTCACAGGCCTGAGGGAACAGGAACAGGATTTCCCAAAATAGTTGAAATTTTTGTAGTTACAGTGGGTATTTTAGACAGCTATATATCAATTTTAATCTCACAATAATACTGGTGGGAGGTGACCTTGGGAGATCTCTGGTTCAGCCTCCTGCTCCAAGCAGGGTCAGCTGTGAGATCTACCCAGGTTGCTCAGGTCTTTGTCCAGTCAGGTCTTGAAAACCTGCAAGGAGAGACTGCACAGACTCCTTGGGCAACCTGTGCCCCTGCCTGGCTGTCCTCAGGCAGAAAACCTTCCTTAAATCCAGTCTGAACCCCTCTCATTTCCATTTATGCCTGTTGTCTCTCATCCTCCCACCACGTGCCACTGTGACGAGCTTGGTTTTGTTTTCTGGGTAACCCTGTATGTACCAGGGGCTGCTGTTAGGTGCCTCCAAAGCCTTCTTGTTTCCAGGCTGAACCAGCCCCAGTCCCTCAACATCACCCTATAGGACAAGTGCTCCAGCCCCAACCATCCTGGTGGCCCTGCATTCAGACTGCAACAGCCTAATTTGTATACAAGAACATAGCAGGATAAAGTGTTAAAAGGTTGCTAAATTCACAGTAAATGACATCTGCTGCCCACCCCTCATCCATCCAGACAGTCATTGTATCACAAAGGGCAGTCAGGCTGCTCAGGCAGCACCCACCCTTGGTAGAGCCATGAAGGCTCCTCCCCACCACCTTCTTCTCCTTCTTCGCATGTCCAGAAGCACGTTCCAAGGTGACACTGTCTGTGGTTTTCCCAGAAATCAATGTGAATGAGGCTGACCAACCTCTAGTTTAGAAATCAAATTTTACAAATCAAAGGCTTTGGGGATTTAGGATGGGCAACAGCATGCAAGTCTGATCTACTCATGAAATGTCTTCTTTGGACAGTTGACATTAGGCTGTAGAGCAATTTAAATTAGTCTTTGTGTTAGAGCTGAAGGTAGAAAAAATATCTGTGATTAATAGAGGGGCAGTTGTTTTCTGGGGTTTTATTATTATTATTATTATTATTATTATTATTATTATTTTTGATAAGTCTGTATTTCTTTTAGAATCACAGAATCATAGAATGGTTTGAATTAGAAGGGACTTTAAAGATCATCTAGTCCAACCCCCTTGCCATGGGCAGGGACATCTTCAACTAGATTAGGTTGTTCAAAGCCCCATCCAACCTGACTTTGAATATTTCCAGGGATGGGACATCCACAGCTTCTCTGGGCAACCTGTTCTAGTGTCTCACCAGCCACATTGTAAAAAATTTCTTCCTTCTGTCCAGTCTAAATCTACTCTCTCAGTTTAAAGCCATTGCTCCTTGCCATGTCATTACAGGCCCTGGTAAAAAGCCTTTCTCCATCTTTCTTATAAGCACCCTTTATATATTGAAAGGCTGCAATAATGTCTGCCTGGAGCCTTGCCTTCTCCAGGCTGAAAAACCCCAACTCTTTTAACCTTTCTTCATACGAGACATGTTTCAGCCCTCTGGCCATTTTTGTGGCCCTCCTCTGGACCCGCTCCAACAGGCCCATGTCTTCCCTGTGCTGAGGACCCCAGAGCTGGATGCAGCACTCCAGGTGGGGTCTCACAAGAGCAGAGTAGAGGGGAGAATCACCTCCCTTGACCTGCTGGTCACACTTCTTTTTATGCAGCCCAGGATACGATTGGCTTTGTGGGCCGCAAGTGCACACTGCCAGCTCACGTCCAGTTTTTCATCTACCAGTATCCCCAAGTCCTTCTCCATAGGGTTGCTCTCAATCAATTCATCCTGCAATCTGTATTGATATTGGGGATTGCCCTGACCCAGGTGCAGGGCCTTGCACTTGGCCTTGCTGAACTTCATGAGGTTTGCATGGACCCACTCCTCAAGCCTGTCATGGTCCCTCTGAATGTCATCCTTTCCCTCTAGTGTATCAACTGCACCACTCAGCTTGGTGTCATCTGCAAAATTCCTGAGAGTGCACTCAATCTCATTGTCCATGTCATTAGTGAAGTATAAATAGTATTGGTCCCAGTACAGACTCTTGAGGGACAACACTCCTTACTGGTTTCCACTTGGACATTTAGCCACTGACTGTAACTTTTTGGACATGAACATCTAAGCAATTCCTTAGCCATCTAACAATCCATCCATCAAACACATTTCTCTCCAATTTAGCAGCAAGAATACTGCTAAAGACCATATCAAAGGCCTTATAGATGTCCAGATAGATGACACCTGTAGCTCTTCCCTTGACCACCAATGTAGTCACTCTATCACAGAAGGCCACTGGATTAGTCAGGCACGATTTGCCCACAGTGAAGCCATGTTGACTGTTGACTGTCTCTGATCAGCTCCCTGTCTTCCATATGTTTCAATATATCTTCCAGGAGGATCTGTTCCATGATCTTGCCAGGCACAGAGGTGAGACTGACAGGTCAGTCATTCCCAGAGTCCTCCTTTTTACCCTTTTTAAAAATGGGTGGGATGTTTCCCTCTTTCCCTTTTTTAAATGTTTTGAAGAACACCCCTTCACAGACCTCATTCATAATTAGTGCTTCTGCCAACTTCCATGAAAACTAAAAATTTGGGAAGTTGTTAGAAAATTTATTCAATATTTTTGCTAGGGAAATTAATTAAATATAGTGCACTCTGTGTCCAGAACTATTTAAATATTTTTCATTAAATAAAACCTCTAAAAATGAGAATGCTCTAAAGTAAAAGATTACAACTCATATAGATCCCATTAGAAGAAGAATCCATATAAAATGGAGAATGGGTGAACCATATCTTTGTGTAATAGTTCTTTCCTAGTTTGAAAATCCACTCCCTATTTCAGCACATTAACACTTTATTTATTATGTTTATTGGTATTATGCTCCAGAAATAGTTGCTGAAGGTGAAATATTTTCCTAATTCTGTACATCTCTGATCTAGATATTACTCAAATGGATTATAGTTCTAATAATTTATGCAAAGTAATCTATACAAAAGGATTGAGTTAAATAAAACTATTTTATTATGATGTTTAGTAACAATAGTAGTAACAACAAAGTGTGATACATGTGAAAACTAGTAACAGCAAGAGTTTTCACCCATATTACATTGTGTTGCATTTCTGACCTCAGTTGTTCTTGATGCTAATGTGCCATGCCGTGCACATTCAGATGTAGTTTAGTAATTGCATACATTTTTGGCCCACAGTAATTTCATCAGAAGGGTGTAAGTACAGAAAACCTTTTAATGCTATTTTCAAAAGTGCACAGTTTCCTGGAAGAGCAATATTCACAATAGTATATTATTCAAATGCATAATCAGTTAGTTAACTGATGCATGCTTTCATAATTCTCATTGCTTCTCCTGGCTATGTTTTTCTTTCCTTGTCTGCCTTTTTCATAATACATCACTGTCATCTCTTATACAGTCCACACACAAAGAGGCTAAATTTTTTGTTCTCAGAATTGTTAAAATTGTTTTTCCAGTGTATGCCCTTTCCCTTCCCAGTTGCTTTTCTTGTCCTGACTCCTAGTGAATGTCACTGAGGCCATGAGTATGAAATCCTGCTTATCCATGTTCAGAAAGGTAAATAGGCAGTCAACCAAAGTTTACTGCAAACTATAACATAACTAGTAAGAGGAAAAGAGCTGCTTTGATGGGAAAAAAATCCCATCAAATTGGGAATAAAAAATATCCCCAAAGATTTTCCCACGAAAGAAATAGGCTTCAAAAAGAACATGGAAGAGGCTTCCAGCAGCAGGAAGGATGTGATACTACATTAAAGTATTTACATGAAGGGGTAATTGCAGAAGTGACCAAATACCAAGTTTTCCCTTTCCGTTTCCCAAGTGACTGCCCTAAACAACAGGCTATAATCTTGCTCTGACTATAGTCATGTTGTAGTCATGGTCTAGTGAATCAACTCTGATGTTTAGAGCATATTTCTCAGTAAGTGAAGGTTCACATCTTACAGTAGACTTCTCTTGTCCATATTTTCTTAACATTCTGAATAATCAAAATTCAATTCTGCTTATGGTTGTAGCTGCTGCTAATCTGCTTGGCTATTTAGCATTCAAAGTTTAGCTGGAGTGATAAAGAGGAAGTAATCTATTAAACTAGAGAGACTAAATAAAATTAGGATGATTAAATATTTGCAGTCCACATAATGTTTATCTTGTGTAAATGGCATGAAGAGTCACAAATCTGATTTTATTGTAGGCTTTTCAGTAAAATGTATCATATCTACTTAGAAACATTTAACCAGCATAAAATCTTCTCATGTATATCTTCAGGCCAAATGTGTTAGTATAAATTACCTCAAATCAACCTTAGATTTGGTGTCTATTTACAAAGAATGATTGTTGTTAGTTACTAAATAACTGTTTAGGTTCTATATAAAATTGAAGTACTTTAACTGTCAAAAGTGGAAAGGATGAAGAAGCTGAGAAATTTTCCATCATATACAATATGGTAAAAGCTTGTCTGTGTCAGACGTCATATTGTTTGCTACTGCTTTTATTGTGTGTATTAATAAAGTTCAAGCTATTATAATTGCTGCAGTAAACAGGACACTTACTAAACTCAATATCTATGTGTAATGATCTACAGCTGTAAGCATACAGTCTTCAATCTTGTGAACTAAAAATTAGGTCTTGAATTGAATCTGTAACTGGGAATGGGTGCCTATGTCCTCTTGTTAAGCTATGGAGTAATCATCATCACTTAGAAGCAAATGTAAATTAATTGTATTTTTAAAATTGCCACATTTTATTAACACAGCTTTAGAAACGAAGGCAGTTATTTCATCAAGCTCTTTATGATTCTCAGTCTAAAATAGTGCAGACTTTAGAATAAGATTAGATAATCAGGGAGATTAATTTCTTCTCAAGCCATATAATACCCCAAATGAATAGAATGTAACTCGAGAACTATGCAATGATGACAGTATAAAATCAAATCATTTAGTTGTTTATAGGTGTCCTCTTCCAACAACCTTTTTTTACTGATTAAAAAAAAAAAAAAGAAAATCTATTTTGCTTAGTATGAACTCCAAAATAAACTCAACCACTTCCATTAGAAATAAGATTTTTCCCCATACATGAACTTAGATGTCTAAAAATGTCTTCAGTTATCAGTAAAACTAAACAAACAGAAAATCACTCATTTAGTACAGTTTCACCCTTTAAGTGGGATATTTTGAAACTGGGATTTTGAATGCTTGTGGGATGAGAAATGAAGTCATAGAAAGCAGTGACTCTGAGAAGTGCTAGGTAATTACCTCAGAATTTCTCATAAGAAATGTAATTACTTGATTCTGCCTCTATAGTGAAGGGAATCTTTAGCTGTCTAAATAGGGATGGTGACATAAAAGTAAGAAAGGGGCCTAGCCTCAGTTTGCAGCAGTTGATTGTGTTTCAAGATGACTATGAAAACCAGAGAAATTTCAAAATAGACCGAAAGATGCACGAGTTGGAAAACAACACTTCTAATAGGTGCATAAGCACCTTGGTTCATTCAGATGCCCAAGAAGAAGACCACAAGAAACTTGACCAGGAACAAATATGATGTCTTCTTAAGTGTCTGATGAGCTGATGAGAAGGTCCAGCTGCTGCAACTAGAAGCTATGGCAACTAATCTGGTCTAATATTCAACCAGATTAACCATAGACAGTGGTGAATAGGCCATCACCGAGAATCCTTACCATGAAACAGCACAGTTTTTAGAAAGATCTTCAGTGTGCTCTTTATTTGGGCAGGGTGGCGTAGAGACTCTGTGGAGAAATGTGTCTGATGAGAGCTTAGACAGATAATAATCATGGTCTGTCTGGGCTTGAAATGTGGGGTTCTGAGTTCCCATGTTCATCCATCTCCTTCAGAGCTCCTAACACATTCCTGACACTGGTAGGTCTATCTTAAAACAAAAATTATAATTAAACCTCAAGTTCCAGAGTTTTGTTCAGTATCTTGACAAAGCTAAAGAGGATGTTCTTCCCACAGCATCACTTCTGTTTTACTTCTGTTTTGTTTATTAGCCTTCCCTTGGAGCATCATAGCTGACCATCTCTGAAGAGAGGCTGTTGAGCTGGGTGGCCAGTGATCTGAGAGAGCACAAAGAATTCATAAAACAACATTTGACATCTCCTGCACTACTTTCTGTCTGCTTTGATCTTACCACTTTAATTGAACATTTAATGTGTGAATATCTAAGTAAACACTGTTAGTAAACAATATGCATCTTTGTTGTGGTAGTTCAAAACATCTTGCTCAATACTTCCTGTGTTTTGGCTGCTATTTCTTCTTCCTGCTACTTTTGATTCTGTCCAATGTAGAAAAGCTTTCAGGCTACTCTTAAAATCTCTGTTCCTATCAAGTAGCATTTTCCTGTTTCCTTCATTTCTTGCTCTGATTTGCTGCAGTGATCTCATCAGTTACTGCATTGACTCTGGGCTTTAACTCATGTTCTTTCCCTATGAGTGTGGTACCATTGAGATTCTATTTGTAAGAGTAATTCTGGAGCACAGTTACAATTTTAGTGGTTACGGCATACCAGCTAGTGTGCTGATGTGATTTTATTTATCTTCACTGAAAAATATGGTATATATATTGCCACTTTGAAGATGTGTATAGGAAATGCAAGTATATCCATTTTTCTGACAGTTGAGAGACTGCCTTTTGTCATCGTAGGACTTGGTGATGTGGCTAAATTACCAGATGTGTTTATGAGCAGCATTTTCTAAGAATTTTCCTCACCTTTACAATCTAGACAAGCCTTCTTATTTTTTTTTCATATCACTTAAGTTACAAATCAGTGTATCCTTTTAATGTAGTTGGAATTTCTTTTCTGATTTCATTATTCAATAATATTTAAATATGCCTAGCTCAAAGAAAAAAAACCAAACAATAAAACCAAAAACATGTCTGCTTGTGTAATGCAGTAGTGACAGAAACAGAAATCACATCTTGCTTGGTTGCAGGGACAAAAGTATGTTTATATCCTGCATGGGAAATTGTTGCAGCTTTCTTCACAGAGGAAGAAACTAGGGGTAAAGCTGGTATTAAACAGTTCCTTGTCTGAAGTCCTTGAAAACAGAGGAAATCTGGAAATCTGGTGAGAGAGGGGGGCATTGGGAGAGCTCTGATACAGTCTTGCAATCTCCATTTTAAAGCTCACTTTGAATGCCTAATCCCATAGTTGCAGACCTCCAGGTTCTACTTTGTGACACAATTACTGATCATTAGGCCTAGCAATGGATGTCTGTGACTGGCTTACAGTATTATTTATTCCCCCGTTTCTCGGTGGTTGGGCAGAGAGAAGAGGAAGCATCTGATTTGGGAGGAGGAGGGTTGCTGTAGGAATACAATTCATTAAATGTAATTTCATTTCTGAAAGATACCCATGCATACTAAACAAGTCCTATCCAATAGGTCACAGTAAGTGACTATTCTGATCCCATGGCTCCAAATTCCCTTTGAATGTCATTGAGGGGATATGACTGTTATTCCTCACCAAAGGATGCAGGATTTCTTTTCAAGAAAAAGGAGGGCTGGCTGATGAGCAGCTTTTGAAAATATCTTTCCTGAAGTCAGAAAGAAATACAAACATATTTGTATTTCGTATGAAGCATAGGTCAAAAGCTGTTTCATCTAAGAAACTAGGGCAAATACATTGTATAACAGAATAACTGAGACTTTTTTATAGATGAACTAGAAGGAAAGAAAAAAGAAAGATCAAGAAAGAAAAGAAAGGAAGGAAGGAAGAAAGGAAGAAAGAAAGAAGCAAGCCCTGTTTACATTATCAGTGTCCTCTATACATACACACATTCATGCACAGTTATTTTTCTGAGGAGCATGTACTGCAGTCTCTTTGCATAGTCTAATCAGAAATGTGATATCTCCTGCACTTCTGCCAAAAGAAGAATCATTTACCAGGCAGTAAAAGAGATTTGACTTACCTCACCTAGAGTCAGAAACATAATACATCAGTTCAGCACTTCTGTCCTAGAGCCATCTGACAGTCTCCAGTCAGCTTTTCCATCGTGGAGTCAAGTAGATGTTCAATGTAACGATGTGACTAGATTTTAAAGGAAAGGGGATTCCACTATGGAGGGAGTAATTCCCTGAAAGGTGGGATGTTTTGTAAACTCATATTTAGTGCTATCTTTTCCCAGTGCATTTTGCTATATTGCACTTGATAAGTTGTCTTCCACATGAAAATTAATACTTGAGAGAGAAGAATGGAACACTACTGCACATATATAATGCTATTCCGTCTTGGTAATGCCTGATTGGCCACCAGTTGCTTAAAGTTACATGGTATTTTGGAGGAAGACATTTCTTACAAAACACCTGGTGAGAAAAGGCAGGTGTTGGGGCAATGACTGAAAACAGAAAGGCAATATTGTGTTCAGGTGATTGATTGATTTTTGTTCCATCAGCAAAAGTGGATTCTTTAGTAGAAAGATGGCATCACAGCACTAGTCATTGCAATTGATACTGATACAAGAATGCATCTGACCAAATTTGTCCTCTGTTGAGAGTCTCAAAGGTGTTTAATCACCCAAAGATGCAGGAATTAGACATTTTTCTTTGGACTTTCCATAATCTGTCAAATATTAAGCACAAGGAAATTAGAAGAGGAACAAGAAAACAACTCTGGGTACCCTGTGTATAAGTAGGGCACATCTGCAGCCCTATAATATCCTCATGATGTAACTCTCTGAGGAATTGCCATGAGCTCTCTGCAGTGCAAAGACATACCAGGAGTGCTTGGAAGTTCTTTAGAAGTAAAACCCTAATACCATATTCGCTCACAGGAGGAAAAGAGTAAGTGTCACTTCATTATCCTTTTATTTGACATTCATTTTCTTTCATCAGTAAAAAATTCTTCATAATAGCGACTGCTAGTTCTTGCTTCTTAATAAAGCATGAAGGATATTTCATTGGATTTTATAATTAAAAGTATCTTCAAACATATTCAAAAGAGGCCAGTGCTATTTAACCAATTAGATCGTAATAACCATCACCAACAGCAGCGTTATTTGTCACAGCATCCCTCGCTTCTTTGCTGAAATTGTAAACAATGTCAGCGTAAGGCTTTGAGAAGAAGGAGAGAGGGGAACTCTTTTTCAAAGTCCAAAAACTTTCAGCTGTCTGCTATCACATGAGACCTTGGCAAGGACAAAACTTTTTTTTTTCCTTTTTTTTTCCTTCCACTTTTAAGCTGCCTAACTCTTATGCAGCCCCCATCTATAAAAACAAAGATGTACAGAATAGCCTCACACAGCCCTGGCTGTTGTGTGACCGATAATGTCAGAGCTGCCTCCCAGACCTGACCAAGCTTGGCTTCATGACAGTGAGTGCTACAGCTGCCGAAACCAAACAGGATAGTCTAATTTACAGCTGGATAGACAGACTCTATAATTTCAGTTTAATGTCAGGATTTAATGTGGTGAGAGCCAGGCACAGGCCAAGACAGTTTCAACTCCAGTGACTTAGTGGGAGTGCAAATGTGACGGTGACAAGACTAGAGGCTTCTGGCAACAAGATAAAAATTTCCACCAGTGACTGTTTTTCATTCTCTTGACTGTTAGGCCTCATCTGTGATATGTCACAGTTGCTGCAGGTAAAGTCAGGGTCCATCTTCTCTGCCCAGTGTTGGGCACTGGAAGTCACTGTAGGGCAGAGGGGATGGCAGAGGATGGCCAAGCCCATGCTACCTGGCTTACCCATAGCTTTTCATCAGGTAGCCTCTTGGGTTTAAACCAGACATCTGGCAAGTTCAACACTGAGCCCAGTCTAAACTTCAAGCATAATGCCTACATAGCTTTAAAGAGGTGAAAAGAAGTATTTTTAATTTCTTAAGCTCTCAAGATTTTAAAAGCAGAAGCTGTTATTGTAAATTATTAAAATAAATGCTGGAAGGACTATACAGGAAAGGATGAGTACCAAGAACTACAGTCCGTTCATGCTGCCGCCAGCTACTGTGTTCATACCACATTCTTACAAACACCCTTCAGGAGACTCATTCCCAAAGCTCAAAACCTCCTCTGAAGTAACTTCAAAGCATCCAGTTCAGCCAGGAAATCTATGACTTTATGCTCAGGAAAAGCAAAGGGCTTGATAATAATACTAGCTTATAAGCTTTTGAAGCCCCAGCTGATGCAACTGAGAAGATATGCAAAGAAGATGCAACAGGCCCAGTGGTGTAGGCATTTTTTGTCATTTCTGAAGGTTTGTACTGTTCATACAGTTCAGCTATCAACTCCCATTGAAAAACTGACTTTGCTGAAAGTTAACAGCAATTCTAGTTAGCAGTGTGTTGCCTCTGATAGAAATAAATTAAAGCAATGTGTCACTGACAGTGTTTTCCTTCATTTGTTGCTGGTTTTCTCCTGTTTGCAAGGGCAGACCACAGCAGCTCTTAAATCTTTCAGTTACTGTCTCTATGTGCATCAGTTGCAGATGTTCATGTACATGTATAGATTTCTCATGTACTACATAAGTAAAGAAACTTCACTTTTACAAAATTCTTAGATTTCAGATTCATTCATTTATGTTTGTAAAAATGTATTATAGCATTGTAGGTGTAAGGACCTGTAGCTCCAGTGTTGTTGGATTTTTTTAATAAAGTCCCAGAGGGCTTTTTCACAAGAGGGAAAAAGTCTGTAGCAGCAATCAAGTTTTCAAAGCCCAATCTCGTTTACCAGTACTGTTTACAAGATCAGGTTGGATTTGCCTCTGTAAAAGGACAAATTTGAAGAGCCTTATGGAACCCATAAAGGAAAAATAAAAAGACAGTAAACATAAAAAGAGGACAATGTAACAAAAAAACCCAATATAATAAACACAAAGCAAAGAATCCTCTCACTGTAATTTTTCCAGGGCTGCTTTAGGCTTCTGCCCACAAAGTCTTTGCTTTTGTCACCTTCAGTTGTGTCTCAGGCACTCAGTCTTTGTAGAGTTTTGGTACTCAGCACACTACTATTTCACATTTGAGTACAACCCTCATCTCCGCTGTCCCTGTTGCCAGGTCAGCTGTAGATCAGCAGTGATACTAGGAACAAATTAAAGCAACAGTTCATCCGAGAGCTGCATAGCACTGAAGAGAATACCAAACATTTATGAATGTATCTAGTCTGCTATAAATCCTGGAGTGAGAATATATTTAAGGAAATTATCAGTTGATACATAGGATGCACTTTCAGCACTCCTGCCTTACGAGTATAAAGTACAACGCTCACAACTGTGTCTTCTAATTTAAACTGACTACTACAGTCAACCTGTAAGGGTAATGAGATAAGACATTTATTTCTGACATTTTACTTTTGCCACTACTCTGCAAACAACAGACCACCAAAGTAGCTCATTTTTCATAGATACAACTGCAGGGGGCTCAGAACTTTGTTTTCTTGCGAAGCTTTGTAATGAATCCTGCTTGTTAACTCCTGTTCCTGTCAGCTCTTGTTGGCATAGAAGAATTTATTGCTAAGAGGCCAGCTGTGATGGCAAACACCTGGGAACTTGATGCTCATAATTAAAAGCTAAGAAAATGAAGCTCATTGTAAGGCCTGTTATCAGAGGAAATACTTTTTGTTAGACAAACTGATATAAGGTTGTTAGTGCTAGTCAGTCTGATGTTCCTATCTACTTGGACCATATGAAGCAAAGATGTTATTTTAAAATTGGGAGTGTTGGATAAGCTGTGATGCAATGCTGCCTTCAACAGAAAAGGGTCTTAGTCTGTGATGGACACAGTTATTTGAACTAATGGAAATTTAAGCACTTATGATTTTGTGCATATCTTGATCATTACATATCAATGACTTTTAGTTGCTCAGCTTGGAGCAATATTTAGACAATTTTCACAAGGGTATGAAAGACATCAAGAATTTTCTCTACTTATTAAGTGATGATATTAAACTGGCTGTGAACTTCATGAACACAAAACCAAAAAAAACGAAAAAAGAAAAACCCAACTCTAGCACCACTAGATGGCATTGATTCAGCATCCAAACTTAGAAACAGCCTTCAGCCTTACCATGATTAAACCTCATGTCAGTGACAGCTTTAATATTAAAAGCACTCATAAACATTGTTCTTCATTTCCCTTTAAGTGTACACTATCCATCCTACAACACTTTCTTCTTTCTATCTATATCATAGTGTATCATTGGTATGCATTGTCAAATAGCATCATTGCTGAGGTGGATATATTTTTAAAGACAGATGTCAGAGGAAATTTTCATTCTGATGCTATTCAATCACCGCTGCCTCCCTGCAGAGTCTGGGGAACCTCTGAGAATATCAGGGTCTATACCAAAACCCAGCACAGCATGAGGTGAACTTTGTCAGCAGCTGCAGGAGGTTGGTGGTGTGTTGTTTCAGCATCAATAATTCTAAGAGCTGCTCCTCTGGCTGTCTTAGCGAACCTCAGATTTTCACAACCAGCAGCTACCTCAGTCACTGTAGAATTACTTTTCATGGGCTGGAGGAGACTCCCTCTCTCTCTAGACAAGGAGCCAGAACTGGGGATTTAATCCCAGTCTTTTCTGTCTTTCCCACTGGTATGCTGGGAGGTTGTATCAGCTCCTACTGCTGCCTGCTGTATGACCTCTGACATGAACAAGAAATTATTTCTGTTCTTTCTCATTCTCTGTCTGCTGTTTAAGGAGTGAAACCACAGTGCCTGCTGCCTGCACCTTTCCTGGCTTCATGTTTGTTATTTTACCAACTAAACACACCTTGGTGGGGGGTAATGGGAAAGGGAATAGTGACCTTCTCCTTACTGTTGCCTGACCTGTGACCTGTGTAGCTGCCACCCCTGGGAGGATGCCCTGTGAAGGCAGACCTTCCTACAAGGTGATGGTGCCTACGTGACTGACTGGACACAGATATTCCCCACATCCTCTGAATTTCAGATCCCTGGTGTGCCCTGCACAGCCACCTTGAGGTTTTGTTCCTCTGTGTGGGACTGGAGCAGCAAGGACCAGGCAGGCACCCTATCAGGATGGCACTCATGTTTAGAATGCTATTTGGACCTTCACTGCTGAAGGCATGAGCATGTCAAGTGACCACACACATGTGCGCATGGCACAACTCAATCTACCATCCATGGTTACTGTGACTCTGCCCTTTCAAACTTCTATGCCTTCTTTTGTCCTTTCCTGTGCACTGGGATGTGCTGTATCAGCAACCTTGGGAACACCAGACAGGCCTAGGTCTGAATGGTCGGCCAGGGAAAATGTTGCTGACGGGCAGCAACACTGCACATCGCAAGAGAAGAAGGGGAGCTGTGGGCAGAGCAGAGGAATTTCCTTGTTCTTTCCTCCACTCAGAGCTGGCAGGGGAGTGGGAGGCTGTGGGGAAAAGAAACGTGATAAGGTCTGTGATGGCTGCTGTAGCCTTGGGGAATGAGACTGGATAAGAGCTGGGAAGCAGAGCCTGCAGGTAGCTCCCACTAAGGAAATCTTCTCTTCCACCTCCCACTATGAGTTCAAGAGCTTCTGGCCTATTCCTCTCACCCAAACCCCTCCTTTTCAGCTAGCAGAAGAAATGATTCATCTGGCCTATGACCGGGCTCTGCCTGAACACCTGAGAGCAAATGTGAAGACACTCTGAGTTCACAAAGCGATCACAAGATCAAAGCAATTTAGATGAGTCACACTCACTTTTAGTCATAATTTGGTCATGCAGAAGACAAAGTTGCTCTGGCATTCAATGAGACTAAGAAATAGGTCCACGAAAGAACAAACATGCCTAGTCAGCACCTCCAAGTCTGTATCACACAAAGCCCTGCCAGAGTTCCCCATGATCACAAACTGCCATCCATATTCTTCCCTGCACACTTCCCAGATTGTTTCTTGACAAGCCAAGAATGTCCTAAAACATTGGTAATGCTGCGGGGCAAGGCAGCTGTCTCATGTTTAGACTACATTAGATTTCAAAAAAAGACCTGGAGGGCCCAAACTGGTTTGTCTTTCTCAGACCTCACTTACCAGATTTGGTCCTAAAGAAAACTTGGGGTGTAGGAGGCTGAAGGCAGAGCAGATAAACACCTGTATCCTGTGAACTGTAAGGAAGTCAGAGTGCTGTCCTGTAATAGGAAAGATTTGGTTTCAGGTCATTTTTCTCTTTGCAAGGACTTCATCCCTCATGTCCCTGCTGAAGGCCCCAAGTTACCACTGCACCATCACATCTCTTTTGTGGGTTGACCCTGGCTGGATGCCAGGTGCCCACCAAAGCCGCTCTATCACTGCCCTCCTCAGCTGGACAGGGGAGAGAAAAATATAACAAAAGGCTCATGGGTCAAGATAAGGACATGGAGAGATCAGCCAACCAATTATTGTCACAAGCAAACCAGACTTGAGATGGGGAAAATTAATTTAATTTATTACCAATCAAATCAGAGTACGATAATGCGAAATAAAATCTTAAAACACCTTCCCCCCACCCCTCCCTTCTTCCTGGGCTTAACTTTACCCCCAATTTTCTCTACCTCCTCCCCGCCAGTGACATAGGGGGACAGGGAATAGGGGTTGGGGTCAGTTCATCACACCTTGTCTTTGCTGCTCCTTCCTCCTCAGGGGCAGGAATCCTCACTCTTCCTCTGCTCCAGCATGGGGTCCCTCACACAGCAGACAGTCCTCCATGAACTTCTCCAAGATAAGCCATTCCCACAGGCTGCAGTTCTTCACGAACTGCTCCAGCATGAGTCCCCCGCAGGGTCACAAGTCCTGCCAGGAAACCTGCTCCAACGTGGGCTCCTGTCTCCACAGAGGCACAGGTCCTGCCGGGACCCTGCTCCAGCATGGGCTTCCCATGGGATGACAGCCTCCTTCAGGCATCCACCTGCTTCGGCATGGGGTCCTCCACGGGCTGCAGGTGGATATCTGCTCCACCGTGGACCTCCATGGGCTGCAGGGGGACAGCCTGCCTCACCATGGTCTTCATCATGGGCTGCAGCGGAATATCTGCTCCAGTGCCTGGAGCGCCTCCTCCCCCACCTTCTTCACTGACCTGGGGGTCTGCAGGGTTGTTTCTGTCACATATTCTCACTCCTCTCTCCGGCTGTAGTTTCTGTTCTGCAGCGGGGGGGGGGGGGTTCCCCTTCTTAAATCTGTTATCCCAGAGGCGCTACCACCATCAGTGATGGGCTCAGCCTTGGCCAGCAGCTGGTCTGTCTTGGAGCTGGCTGCCATTGGCTCTGTCGGACATAGGGGAAGCTTCTAGCAGCTTCTCACAGAAGCCACCCCTGTAGCCCCCCCCACTACCAAAATCTTGGCAGGCAAACCCAATACAGGCTTTTATCTTTAGTGCCTAAATCAAGTTCGAAAATGGACATAGGCTATGCAGAGCTTGGTAGTGCACTACTCAAAGGTCTTTACAAAACTAGACCCTAAAACCAGCATTAGTTCCAGTAGTTTTATGGGATTGTTTCCAAGGAATTTTGATGTCATCTTCCAAAATGGCTAGGGTGACTTTTAGGGTTTTATTCCCTCAGAAAACTGTTCATAGTATGTTGCCACAGAAGTATCCACCTAGTCTCTACTACAAAGATAGACTAATCCCAGCTCATACATTCTGCCTATAATGAAAGCTAAATTTACTACAGATTACAAGCACATGGGATGAGTGGATAGGTTGGATGGATAGAACACTGAGGCCGGATGACTCCAGGTGCCAAAACTTGCCAGAGTGTGCAAATGAGGTGGGAGAGACATGGAAGGAAGAGCAGTTGGATTTTGTAGGGTCTTGGTGTGACTCCTTATAGCTCTACCAGTGAAGGCTTTCAGTAATCAGTAAGTGTTACATGACATATGCATTTATTTCTGGATTTCCAGATGTGTGTTATTTGCAGCATCATGTGTGAAGCTTGATATCTGCCTGATGCAGGAAACATGGAATATGTGGAAAAAAAGCACTGCAGTAAATGCTCTGTTCTTTAACTACAGGAGTGTTAAGCCCTGTGTGGGAAAAAAAAGTGCTCAAAGAGATGCAGTTTTTATAGTGTGCCTGCTAGCAATGAATCACAACTGCTTAGAAAGTGATTTTATTTACTGTGAATTGTTTGTTCCCAACCAGAGGGATTATCTCAACTATATGCCTTTCAGAAGGCATTTGGCAATATTTCAGCCAAGTCATTCCTCTGGTGTCCTGTAGCCTGTATCACTTAATCAATTTACAAAAACAGGTTTAATCAGATCAGCAGAAATTTTAAGTATCTTCTCCAGGTGGTCTCAGCCTTTCATCAGGGGAGATTGTTGAGTCATGTGTTCATATAGCAAATATCACAGCCCTGCTGTAGTTACTTCCAATGATTATGAGAGAGTTTTTAGGTTCTGTATTGTAATTAATCCTTGTCACAAATTTATACATCCTGCTGCTGAGGTTTCCTTTTATAAGAACAGCCATTTTGAAGGCTAGTCTTTGAACATGTCCACAAAACATTTTCCACATTGTTGGCTATTTTATATGGAAACTGGGTGAACCGCAGCAGGTATACACCAATGCTACAAAAGGAATCAGAGCTGTAGGTGAAATTATGAGACTGATTCATAAGCCTCTGGCATAATACTGTGAAACCTGAAGTATAGTCATGTAAATTGTAGGATGGGTTAGTGATTTTAAAACTCCAAATTTGTCCAACTGAAAGGTCTCTGAAAGATGGCAGGGGAAGTGCAAACTAATATGAAGTGAAGGTTGAGACTATTCTCTTCTTGTGCTCATGGCTTGGACAGGCATACACTTTGCTGGGTAAAAAACTGGCTGGGTGGCCGAGCCCAAAGAGCTGTGGTAAATG